>NC_136964.1:11149095-11221595 GCF_032717465.1 Coenobita brevimanus
CTACTACTACTACTACTACTACTACTACTACTATGGGGTATGCGGCCGTGTGGTGTGTGCGGCTCAGGGAAGGTGGACGCCCCTGCCCTGCATAGTCCCGGGTCACCCTTGGGCAAGGTGTAGCACCCGTTAGCCCACCAAATAAGTAGTAGGCTTGCTTTTGCTTGATGGGTCTGGTCTCTCTCTCTCTCTAACCCGTTAGCCCACCAAAAAGGTAGTAGGTGGATGGTTGCTCTTGTTCCACTGAGTTACTGCCGAATTACTACTACTGCTATCACTATTACTACTTCTTCTACTACTATTGCTACACTACTACTGCTACTACTACTGCTACTACTACAACTACTACTACCACTACTACCACCACTACTATCTTACATAATATAGCTATAAACTTTTTTCATTGCCCATAAAACCACAGATTTTCGAATTTCTCTCCTCTTTTCCTCCTCAGCCACAGTGAGAGAGAGAGAGAGAGAGAGAGAGAGAGAGAGAGAGACAGACAGACAGACAGAGACAGAGAGAATTATTATTATTTTTAATATTATCATTATTATCATTACTTCGTTTCTTTCGTCTTGGTTGGTAGCAGAGAGAGAGAGAGAGGAGAGAGAGAGAGAGAGAGAGAGAGAGAGAGAGAGAGAGAGAGAGAGAGAGAGTTACGTAAGTGGACACACCCCACCACACTGTCAAGCCAATCCTGACCTCTCCCAACACCACATCGTCTTTCGGGTCCTTGGTGCAGTGGTCGGCTCTCACTCATCCCAAGTGGTGGAACGCGAGGTCAATTTTCGCTTTTTATTTGTTTATTTTTCCAGATAACGAGTGGATTGCCTCGCCCACTTCTCTCTCTCTCTCTCTCTCTCTCTCTCTCTCTCTCTCTCTCTCTCTCTCTCTCTCTCTCCTACCAACGGAGACGAAAGTGAACCAGTAAATATTATTAATGAATAATAATAATAATAATAATAACACACACACACACACACACACACACACACACACACACACACACACACACACACAATCCCTTCTCTCTTCTTCTCCTCCCTTCCAATCTCTCTCTCTCTCTCTCTCTCTCTCTCTCCCTTTTCCTCCTGCTCTTCCCTCCCTCCCTCCCTCCCTTCGTTCCTTCCCGGGTCTGACCTTCCTCAAAACCTAATTCGATGAGGGGATGGTGTCAGTGGTCGATGTTACGTAAACCACACATATCTAGCGGTCCTTAATGGGTCGGGTTGTACATTGACGAGGCTTGGGAGTGTCGTAATGCCTTCTCTTTACTGATTTATCTTGAACCCCCTCTTAACCTTTTGTGTGGATTTTACGATGAAAAAAATAAAAATAAAGGTGTAATGTGGAGACAAAATCGCAACGGAAAAGGTGTTAGGTGTTAGTGTGAGGTGTTACTACTACTACTGTCATAAAAGACTTTGTAGTTACTTGTAGAGAAGTTATATATATTAGACTTGTTGACGAGCGGTTGTTATACTTGAGTAGCTTTGTAAGTAGATAATCTTCTTTCCCATTTGTCATTCAATGATAAGGAGAGGTAAAGAATAGTATGGAACTATTTTTATTTGTCTTGGAAATATTAACAAGTCTCTCACACAGAGCGAAGTATAAAGTCCCGCTAGCTATCTCCCTGTCTCGCTCTGTCTGTCTCTCTCTCAAGTTGCTAAGCCCTTCTCCCTACGACCTGTCTGTTCTATGGCTAGCTTCCTTCTGAGCTCTCTTTCCTAAATTCTGGTGTAACAGGAGACGTATCACGTGTGTTCCTTGTGGTTGGAAAGTTCTAGAAGCCTGTGTGTGAGTATGTGTGTATGTGTGTGTATGGTCAACAAGGCTTTGTTCTCCTGGTGAATTGCTGACAACTAACTGACTGACCACTTCGTAATCTGTCGTCAGCTTTTCCTCATTGTAACTTGCAAGATCATTTCCCATTCCCAGGCTCGCATAGAGCTGTCTATCTATCTATTTATCTATCTATCTATTATGATTTGTAATTATAATATGGAGTCCTAACACTGCTACTACTACTACTACTACTATCTTACGTCTGTTCATATGATTTTTCGTCCTTTTTTCCTTCTTAGCCAGTGGGGAGGGAGGGAGAGAGAGAGAGAGAGAGAGAGAGAGAGAGAGAGAGAGAGAGAGAGAGAGAGAGAGAAGGTAGGGGAGGATAGGAGAGGAACGGGGAGGGTTGGAGTGGGTAGGGGAGGGAAGGAGGGGGAGGGGGAGGGTAGAAGAGGGAGGGGGAATGGTATGGGAGAGAGACTGTAGATGTTGAGGTAGGTCGGGACTACATCCAACTATTACTACACTGCCATTATTACTACACTACTATTATTACTACACTGCTATCATAACTACATTACTACTATTACTACTACTACTACTACGCTACTACTACTATTACTACACTCCCACCACCACTATTCCTCCCCCTCCCCCTCGTAGAACAATAATGCTGCTATTACTACTGCTACTACTACTACTGTTACCACTACTACTACCACAACAACTACTGCTACCACCACCGCTATTACTACCACCACCACCACCGCCACTACTACTACCACCACCACCACCACTACCCTAGAGTTAATAACCAATAAATCATTCTAAGTATCCCCTTAGTCACAGCCTCAGCCAGAGATGGATAGATAGATAGATAGATAGATAGATAGAGAGAGAGAGAGAGAGAGGGAGAGAGAGAGAGAGAGAGAGAGAGAGAGAGAGAGAGGGAGAGAGAGAGAGAGAGTTATATAACTGAACACAGTCCCAAAACCTGTTCCTGACCTACCTCACTATCCATTTGTCCATACCTATCCCCCCCTCCTCTCCCCTACCCCTAGCCCCTCCCCTCTCTCTCCTCCCCTCCCCTCTCCTCTACTCTCCCCCTCACCCTCCTACCCTCCCCTTTCCTCCCCTATTCTTCCCTACCTTGCTACTTTCCTTTCCACCATCCAACTTCCCTTCCCTATCCTTCACACTCATCTCCCCCTCTCTCTCTCTCTCTCTCTCTCTCTCTCTCTCTCTCTAACATTATCATACCTTCAGAGAGAGAGAGAGAGAGAGAGAGAGAGAGAGAGAGAGAGAGAGAGAGAGAGAGAGAGAGAGAGAGAGAGAGAGAGAGAGAGAGAGAGAGAGAGAGAGAGAGAGAGAGAGAGAGAGAGAGAGAGAGAGAGAGAGAGAGAGAGAGAGAGAGAGAGAGAGAGAGAGAGAGAGAGAGAGAGAGAGAGAGTTGTGCACAGTGGGAGGGGGTTGTTTTTTGCCTTCCTCTACCTGGGCATTTCCTAACCTACCCCAAGAGGAGAGGAATTGGTCTCTCTCTCTCTCTTTCTCTCTCTCTCCTCGTTCATCAATCCCATTTACTTAAGCGAAGGAGTCAGCTGGAGGGGGGAGGGGGAGGGGAGGGAGAGAAGGAGGTATTTTTCTCTCCATTTCCTCCATTCACTACGATGACCCAAAATAATCAAATTCATCTATCTGTCTGTTTATCTATCAATCTATCTATCTATCTGTCTGTCTATCTCTATCTATCTATCTATCTGTCTATCTAAGCTGACTAGAAGGCTTTATCCAACCCTTGCAGGTGTGATAAGCAAAATAAATCTCTTAGGAAAAGGTGTTAGGGAGCTTCTTTAACCGATGAGAATAGGTGTGATAGGCAAAGTAAATCGCTTAGGTAAAGGTGTTAGGGAGCTTCTTTGACCGATGAGAATAGGTGTGATAAGCAAAGTAAATCGCTTAGGACAAGGTGTTAGGGAGCTTCTTTAACCGATGAGAATAGGGGTAAATGATAGATAGATAGATAGATAGAAAAGTCTCTCCTCTTCTGAATAAGATCGTCTGGTGAGAGAGAGAGAGAGAGAGAGAGAGAGAGAGAGAGAGAGAGAGAGAGAGAGAGAGAGAGAGAGAGAGAGAGAGAGAACCACGGCCCAAGTTCGTCCTCAAACACGCATGCCCTTAAGCTCCTCTCTCTCTCTCTCTCTCTCTCTCTCTCTATCAGTTTATCTATCTGTCTGTCTTTCTGCCAGTCTCTCTCTCTCTCTCTCTCTCTATCAGTTTATCTATCTGTCTGTCTTTCTGCCAGTCTCTCTCTCTCTCTCTCTCTCTATCAGTTTATCTATCTGTCTGTCTTTCTGCCAGTCTCTCTCTCTCTCTCTCTCTCTCTATCAGTTTATCTATCTGTCTGTCTTTCTGCCAGTCTCTCTCTCTCTCTCTCTCTATCAGTTTATCTATCTGTCTCTCTTTCTGCCAGTCTCTCTCTCTCTCTCTCTCTATCAGTTTATCTATCTGTCTCTCTTTCTGCCAGTCTCTCTCTCTCTCTCTCTCTCTCTCTCTCTCTCTCTATCAGTTTATCTATCTGTCTCTCTTTCTGCCAGTCTCTCTCTCTCTCTCTCTCTCTCTCTCTCTCTCTCTCTCTCTCTCTCAGTTTATCTATCTGTCTGTCTTTCTGCCAGTCTCTCTCTCTCTCTCTCTCTCTCTCTCTCTCTCTCTCTCTATCAGTTTATCTATCTGTCTCTCTTTCTGCCAGTCTCTCTCTCTCTCTCTCTCTCTCTCTCTCTCTCTCTCTCTCTCTCAGTTTATCTATCTGTCTGTCTTTCTGCCAGTCTCTCTCTCTCTCTCTCTCTCTCTCTCTCTCAGTTTATCTATCTGTCTGTCTTTCTGCCAGTCTCTCTCTCTCTCTCTCTCTCTCTCTCTCTCTCTCTCAGTTTATCTATCTGTCTGTCTTTCTGCCAGTCTCTCTCTCTCTCTCTCTCTCTCCCTAAATTTTATCACCAAACAAAACACAGCCATCCTTTGTCTTACTATTTTTTTCTTTTTGTTTTGTTTTTGTTTTTGGGGGTGAAGGGTACGAGGCTAGTTATGTATATCTCTTCCTTAACCTAACCTAACCTAACCTGACCTGACCTGACCTAACTTAACCTATCCTGACCTGACCTGACCTGACCTAACTTTACTTTATATATCATTTTGTCTTTATAAATTATCTTTTTATTTGCTTATTTTTCTTGTCTGTTATTCATTCATTCATTAATTCGTTTACACATTCACCTGTTTATAATGTATACCTGTATTTATGTATATTTATTCATTCCTTCATCCACCTATAAACTCATCTGTTCTTTCATTTATTCACTTATTTATTCATCCCTTGATGCTCTCGGACAAGGATAGTGTTTTCATTCCTGTTTGTTTGTTAGCAGGATAACTCAAAAACTAAAAGAGAGATTTGGACCAAACTTGGTGGGTAGACAGCCCATGTCCCAGGGAACAATCGATTAACTTTTGGCACCGATCCGGATTATATTACAGATTCTGGATCCGGAAAACACTTTTTGTGACACCCCTAACCAGTGATGAGAAAACGTAACCCATTATGAAGAGTGGTTTGGAAATTACGTGGCCCTTGTCGGAGAGATACGCTCCACTGAGTGCCCCTCTAGTTATTATTCGTATTATTATTATTATTATTATTATTGTCATTAGTTTGGACATGTGGAGAGAATAGAGAATGAAAGACTGACTAAGAGGGTGTATGTATGTGAGGTGGAGGGAGGGAGAGGGAGGGGTAGACCGAGGATGAGGTGGAGGGATGGAGTTGAGAGGTATATGAGTGAGGGGGGGGTGAGTTGGGGGGAGGGTAGTCAAATGGTGGGTGACAGAGTGACTTGGAGGCGTTTTGTCTGCGGCCACCCTTTGCGGGATTAGGGCGTCGGGCTATAGAGAGATAGATACATAGATTATTTTCACAGTTGTTTTTACCGATGTCGTCGTCCCTCAGCCACAATAATTTACCACACCCTCATCTTCCCTGACCTTGCTTTAGTCTGTGGCTGTTTGGCTCGCTACTGTATCAATAGACAGATTGATAGATGGATATTGAGAGCGTTGTGAAAGAGATGAATAGTAAGAGAGGAGGTACATGTACAGATAGATAATTAGGTAGGTACGATAGATATACAGATAGGTATTTAGAGTTACATAGATGGATATTTACATAGAGAGAGAGAGAGATGCCATGTCATGCATTATAATAAACACATTATCATCAAAAGTCCCTAATTAGCTATATATCCTGCCTCCCTCATTTATCTTTGTCCCATAGGATGTGATACGAATAAATGGAAGTAGGGAGGTAGGTAGGTGGGTAGGTAGGGAGGGAGGAAGGTAGGGTGTGAGGGAGGGGAAGGAAGGGAGGTAGGTGGATGAGTAAGTAGACACGAGTATGTAAGTTGGATGGTAGGAAGGTAGGTAGGCAGGTAATGAGTTTGGTTGGCAGGAAGGAAGGAAGGAAGGTAGGTACATAGGTAGGTAGGTGGAGGGGTAAGTAGGTATGTAACTTGGTCGGTAGGAAGGAGTGAAGGTAGGTACATAGATAGGTGGGTAGGTAAGAAGGTAGGTAGGTATGTGGGAAGGAAAGTAGGTAGGTTGGTAAGTGGGTAAGTTGTAGGTAGTAGGAAGGAAGGTAGGTAGGAATGTAAGCATGTAAAAGACAGAAAGCATCCCTTCTTATATGCTCTTAGTGTGTGTGTGTGTGTGTGTGTGTGTGTGTGTGTGTGTGTGTGTGTGTGTGTGTGTGTGTGTGTGTGTGTGTGTGTGTGTGTGTGTGTGTGTGTGTGTGTGTGTGCGTGCGTGCGTGGTCAATATATCAGTAGTGACAGCTAATTATTTCTTTTCTCTCCCCCTCCCCCCCAGAAAAAAAAAATAATACGGTAGCGACGTTCGTATTGGCCATGTGGAGAGGATGGAGAGTGAGAGACTGATGAGGAGAGTGTATGTGAGTGAGGTGGAGGGAGGGAGAGGAAGGGGGACGCCGAGGATGAGATGGAGGGATGGAGTGGAGAGGTATATGAGAGAGGGGGGGTGTGAGCTGGGAGCAGGGCAGTGAAATAGCCGGGGACAGAGCGACATGGAGGCGATTTTTTTTGTGGCCACCCCTTACGGAATGAAGGCGTCTGGCAATAGATAGATAGATAGATAGGTTCAGTTTTTGTTCGAATTTTTACCTGTCTAGCTCCCAGGCGACCACCTCCCCTCCCCCCTCCTTGTGCCCTGAGTCCGTACCTGTCAGGTGTGGGGTAGGTCAGAGAGAGAGAGAGAGAGAGAGAGAGAGAGAGTATACAACACCTTAACCCTCTTTCTCCCTTACATATCTATTTATTTACTATCCACAACCAGACGCCTTTATCCCGTAAGGGGTGGCCACAAACAAATCGCCTCCATGTCGCCCTGTCCCCTGCCATTTCGCTGTCCTCCCTTCAACTCGCATCTTCCTCTCTCATATACCTCTCCACATAGTCCCTCCACCTCATCCCCGGTGTCCCTCTCACTCGCCCCCCCTTCCACCCCTTTCATACACTTCTCAACTCCATCTGTCCACCTCATTCCCGGTCTACCCCTCCTTACATAAAAGGCTATATTCGTAAACCCCCCTTCCATCACTTTTTATTACCAAGGGCTGGAGGGTTGATCTGACTAGTAACCAAGTAGACTCATTTACCCTAACCTGACAGAGATCCCTAACCCCTTTCAGCTCAGTTGATGGCCAGGTGTAGTTAGATTGGAGGATTGATTTGACTAGTAACCGAGGAGTCTCACTGAATTTCACGCAACTACGACAGTATTTAACTACTAGTATAACTATTTATTATTATTATTATTATTATTATTACTACTACTATTACTACTACTACTACAACTACTACTACTATTATTATTATTATTATTATACTAACCTACGACAAAAAACAAACCTAGTCACGAAGAAGCGCAATTTGACAAGGCATTTATATCTTAGTCTGCCATCGTCCTTGAGGAAGGAACCAGATCTCCCCTAGGCCTCTCTCTCTCTCTCTCTCTCTCTTTAGTGGTTTGAGGCAGGTCAGGGTTGGGTAGCCTGTTGCGTAACGAGAGAGAGAGAGAGAGAGAGAGAGAGAGAGAGAGAGAGAGGAAAAAATCAGATGCATGGGGGAAAGGGAAGGGGTTTGAATGGGGGGCTCGAGACCCCCCTAAACCCCCCCCCGCTAGATTCGCCCCTGGTTCCGGGGTGGAGGGGGAGGCGAGAGGGGAGTGAGAGGGAGGGAGGAGGGGGTGAGGGGAGTGAGAGGGAGGGAGGGGGAGGCGAGAGGGGAGTGAGAGGGAGGGGGGGAGGGGGACGGTATACTCTCTTTTAATAACTGGAGGAGAAAATTTCGTTGCCTATTTCTGTGACGTCAAACTCTGCTCGATCTCTAGCCACGGGGGGAGGGTAGTCAATTGGTGGGTGACAGAGTGACTTGGAGGCGTTTTGTCTGCGGCCACCCTTTGCGGGATTAGGGCGTCGGGCTATAGATAGATAGATAGATAGATAGATAGTTTAATCTACCCGATCTTTACCTTTATCTATCTTAATCTACCCAAAAAGCCTTAATCCACCCAAATATACCTTAATCTGTCTTAATCTACCCCAAGTATACCTTAATATATCTTCATCTACCCCAAAATACCTCAATCTATCTTCATCTACCCCAAAATACCTCAATCTACCCCAAAAATACCTTAATCTACCCCAAATATACGCTATTCTATATTCTATCTTAATCTACCCTAGATATACCATAATCTAATCCAAATATTACCTTGATCTATCTTAATCTATCTGTCAATCCCTAATCTACCTAAATTTACCCTATTCTACCCCAAAACTACCCAGAGAGGCAATCTACCCACCCCGTCACTTAATCACCGTATATGACCGCAAACTGACCGCAGCTTGACCGCAATTACCGTATCCCTGACCGCCAGATGACCGCAGCCCCGTAATCGCGCGTCATGTGATAGGACTGTTGCTTGGTTAGTAAGGGACACTAGTTACGTTTGATATAAAAGATAACAATGCTACTTACACCTTATATACATGTGTACTCTATACATACATACATACATGCGTACATATATACATACATACATGCGTACATACATATATCAGTACATATACATGCGTACATACATATATACACATATATACATGCACATACGTAATTACATATATATATATATATTCACGCATAAAGTACATCGTTTCGTTTTCGTTTTTGAAGGCTCCAACATACTTGCATGCATCGGCCTTGGTCACCTAATGGCGGCTCTCCATGCTGCTCGATCTCTGGCAGCTTCCCAGTGACCTCGTCCCAGATCTTTTTCGGTCTGTCTATCGCAACCTTACCCCTAACATTAACACTTCTCACACTCTGCACCCAATTATCATCCCCCATCCTCACCACATGCCCAAACCATCTCAGTCTACCTCTCCTCATCACAACATCAGAACGCTCCAGTCCCATCCTACCTCTCAACTCTTCCATTGTAAACCCAGCCCCCCCAGGCCTCACATTCAATGACGCACTACACATCCACCTAATCATCGTCATTTCTGTACGTTTGAGCCTGCGAATATCCTCTTCCTTTACTGCCCAGGTCTCTCTGCCATACAGCATTACAGTCCTAACACATGCTGCATACAAAGACCCCTTCTGCACATACATACATATATACATACATACATATATACTTCCAAATAAATACATACATACATACATTCCTATATAAATACACACACACACACACACACACACACACACACACACACACATATATATATATATATATATATATATATATATATATATATATATATATACTGTACATACGTAGGTAAGTAGGCAGGTAGGTAGGTGGATAGATAAGAAGGGATGTAGGTAGGTAGGTAATGTGACAGGTAAATGGGTAGGTATGTAGGTACTGTAGACAGGTGGGGAGATATTGATAGAAAAAAGGTGTGTGTAAGAGAGAGAGAGAGGGGGGAGGGGGGGAAGGTTTTACGATAGGGACTGGGAGTAAAAAGGAGAAATGTGGTTGGCTGCTAATGGAGAGAGAAATTAAAGGAGGGGAGGGGAGAGGGGCATATCCAGTCTTCTAATAATGGTGCCCTTGGGGGGATCCTAACACCTCTTCCTGAGCGATTTGTTTTTTTTTTAATATTTATTTATATTTATATCGTTTAAATATCGAAGGTTTGTATCAGGAATATTACGAGAGGCTACTGAGATGAAGATTAATTCGCTGAGGAAGGGGTATTACGGCACTTCAGGCCCTTGTTCCATATTCACACTGTCTTAAGCTGAAATTTTTGCCTGGAGAGTGAGAGACTGACTGGGAGAGTGTATGAGTGAGATGGAGGGATGTAGTGGAGGGTTAGGCTATATGAGTGTAATGTGTTTGGAGAAAGGGCAGCCAAATGACTGAAGACAGAGTGACATAGAGGCGAGAGACTGTCTAGAAGAGTGTATGTGAGTGAGTGAGGTGATAGGAGAGTACTCCTTGGAGACGAGAGGTCCCTTCGTGCGGAACCTTCACGCGAAGGGGAAGGGATCGTTTATATAACAATCCGGGCAAGAACGAGACGAAGGGATGTAGTGGAGGGGATGGAGAATGAGAGACTGACTGGGAGAGTGAATGTGAGTGAGGTGGAGGGGTAAAGGGGGAGGGGGAGACATAGAGGCTAGTAATAGATGTAGGTAAATAGATATACGTGTTGAGGAAGGTCAGGAATGAGTAGGGAATGAGAGGGTTAAGGTGTATCATCATCATCAGTCATCCTGCCCTGATCTACCCCTACCCAACCTGCTCTGACCTATCCTAACCTAATCCAACCTAACCTAACCTAGCCTAACCTATCCTAACCTAACCTATCCTACCCTACCCTAACCTGTCCTAACCTAACCCAACCTAACCTAACCTACTCCATGTGTCTTAACGTAAATCCTAGCATCCTAGCTTTACAAATTATCCTAATCTAATCTAACCTATCTAACCAGGTCTCTCCTAACCTAATCTAGTCCTTCTTAGTTTTCTTTGACTGGGGCTAATTGTGTTAGCTCAGCCTTGGGTTTTTTCTTTTTCCAATAAAAATGCTATGCTGACTAATGGCTGTGGGATATACTACCCTTCATTATTATTATTATTGTTGTTATTATTATTATTATTATTATTATTACTACTACTACTACTACTACTACTACTACTACTACTCTCTCTCTCTCTCTCTCTCGGTAAAGCAAGACCGACCTAGAAATTCATAGGGTGGAAAAAGAATATAAATTTTAGGCTAAAGGTTACACATGACATTGGTACGAGAGAGAGAGAGAGAGAGAGAGAGAGAGAGAGAGGGAGAGAGAGAGAGAGAGAGAGAGAGAGAGAGAGAGAGAGAGAGAGAGAGAGAGGAGACCACAGCCTCTTTATTGTGGCGGGAATAATGCTTTTTCAAAATCTCGCTGGATTTTTCTTTTTTCCTTTATTTTTTCATCTCATTTTACCTGCATGGTTACCTCTCCCCTTCCCTCCCTCCCTCCCTCCCTACTCACTTTTTGCCTTCCCCCTCCCTACCTCTCTCCTTCTCTCTCTGCCTTCCTCTCCCCCTCCCCGCCTTCCTCTCCCCTTTCTCTCCTACCCTATCCACCTCCTCCCCTCACCTCCCACTTTCACTTACGTACCGTGACAGGATGGGAAAGTAACTCTACCTTTGCCCTTCCCCCTCCCTCTCTCTCCCTCCGCCTCCCCTCCCCTCCCCCACCTCCTCCCCTCCTTGTCTAGTCTCCATTTCATCTCCCTCTCCCATATTCTCTCCATCTGCCATTTCATCTCCTCTCTCTCCCCCGCCCCTTCCCCTTCCTCCCCAAACCCCACCCTTCCATCTCTCTCTCTCTCTCTCTCTCTCACTCTCTCTCTCTCTCTCAAACTATCTTTATCTATCGCGTACCCCATGACTAAGCCAAATATTTAGTTACAAATGTCAAGGTTAGGAAAGAAAACACATTATTATTATTATTATTATTGTTATTCATTTCATAATTATCACCATTATTATCGTTATTATTAGCAACCCACCTACCTACCTTCCTTCCTTCCTACCTACCTACCTACCTACCTACCTACCTCCCTGCTTACCTGCCTATTAGCCCACGTACCTACCTTCCTTTTTTCTTTCCTTCCCACCTACCTTTCTCCGTACCTACCCACCTTCCTTCCATCCTTCCCACCTACCTACCTTCCTACCTTCTTAATGCTAAATCATTCTTCGCCTCTCCTCCTCAAGCCTTCCATTGTTGCATAATGTTGCATTCCAGGTAGACTCTTTTCACTCGAACTTGTCCTAAAATTACCGTTTCTCCATCTTGAATGCTGAATTGTAGCATTGATGATAAAAACAGTGATGATGATGATTTCATTATTATTATCATAGTGGTAGGTGGGGGCGCTCACCGTCCACTCACTCGATGTAGTGCTGCTCTCGAGTGACTGCCCTTTCCTCTCTTCCTTCCCTCTCTCCTTCCTTCCTCGTCTTTCCATCATTCTTTCCTCTCTCTTCTGCCTACGGGTGACTTTACACTCCCTCTTCTGTCTTTCTTTCCTTCATTCTTTCCTCTGACTTCTGCCTGTGGGTGACTCTACATTGAGTGACAAGGCAAATGGTTTCCTGAACACCAGGAAACCATTTACTATGCTGGGTGGTAACCATATGACCAAATTATGGCGCCTGGTGGTTTTGAGCCTTTGCAGGTTTATATCCAAGGGATGGTTGGGGTTTATTGCTCACATAATGCCACTCAGGGATGAGTGAGGCTGGTCACTCTCATCTTAAATGTCAGGACCAACATTCCTAGCCCCGGGCTCCTACGCTCCTCGTGGGGCAACACTGGATTAGATGATGAATGAATGAACGAATGAATTATAATTATTATCATCATGATCATTGTAACACCAAGCTGTAGCAGTAATAGATGTAAATATTTGTCGTTTTTGTTGTTCCATTCCATCTTCATTTTATCATTTTTTTTCCCACCTCCTCTCCTCGTAGCCACATATTCTTACATCAGCCCTCCCACTAACCACACACACGTTACCACACACACACACACACACAATCGAATCTCTCATATGTATATCCAGTCACTCATACATTATTCTGTCTATACTCTCTCTCTCTCTCTGTTGATGTGTGTTACCTTTCACTTTGCTACATCTAAAATCCCTTCCACCAAGAGTTTATTAGTCTGTCCTTAGCTGAATAAAATTAAAACGTCATATCTTATCATATCATTTATAAAGACTCCAACATTCTTACATTTGTCAGCTTTGGTTACCTAATGGCAGCTCTCCACACATTTTCTGTCAACTTCCCTACTCAGTCCCATATCCTTGAGGTCGCAGTCTGTGATCTCTCTCTCGGCTTTGGTTACCTAATGGCGGCTCTCCACACTGCTCAACTTCTGTCAGCCTCCCTACTCAGTCCCATATCCTTGAGGTCACAGTCTATGATCTCTCTCTCTTTCTCTCGGCTTTGGTTACCTAATGGCGGCTTTCCACACTGCTCAACTTCTGTCAGCCTCCCTACTCAGTCCCATATCCCTGAGGTCACACTCTATCGCCCCAGGTTCTTTTCGGTCTGCCCCTCGCAACCCTATTGCTGGCATTTACACCTCTCAAGGATATCCAAATACCCTTAATTGTTGGGATCTGTCAGACCAGTTTTATAGGTGGCAGTGGAACCTTTATTGGCAATTTTTCTCCACTATGTTATGGAGACCGAGGATGAGATAGAAGGATGGAGCGGAGACATATATGAGAGAGGGGTGTGAGAGTTGGAGGGAGGGCAGCCAAATGCAAGAGGATAGAGGGAAATGCAGGCAATTTGTTTGTGACCACTCCTAACAGGATTAAGGTGTCTAGCTATAAATAAAGAACATCAAACCTTTACATTAGATCATGGACTGTGCTAGCTTGTGTAGGACTTTCCACCTGATGGCCTATGGGTGGTATTCTTGTATGGTTAGGTAGATTATTAACACCTTCCTTACCAATTTATTTTTCATTCTGTTCCGGTACTATATTCACGTGTATTAATCATGGAATCTATATCGACATTAAAAAGATAAAGGAAGCAAAACAAGAGGATGTTGATGGGTAGTCTGAAAAACAAATCAGTAAGGAAGAGGTGTTAGGGAGCCTGCATACCTGATGAGAGCATGGGTCCATGTTCCAGTCTTGTGCCATTTCCCTTCTCAGTCTCTTGTCCTGGAGGTTTCCATGCTGGTCCTCATCCCATAACCTCCTTGGTCTACTTCTGGGTATTTTTCCCCTTCCAGTTTACAATTGTTACCATCTTTAGCCAATCTCCCTGTCCAATGCTGTCAGCACAGCCATAATTTCTCAGCTCACTGATTCACATCACTTTGTTACAGTACATTTTACATCACTTCTCTCTTACAGCAGGCATCGGCCTTGATCATTTAATGGCGACTCTTCGCACCACTCTATCACTAGCAGCCTCTTCATTCAGTCTGTATCCGTGAGGTCACACTCTATGACCTCATCCTTAGTCTTTTACAGGTTGCCTCTCACAATTTCACCCTCAGAGTCAAACCTCTACCCCCCCACAGCCAGTTGTTATCTCTCATCCTCCCCACATGCTGAAACCATCTCAATCTACCTTTTCATATCACAATACTAATATATTCAAGCTCCATCCTTCCTCTCAACTCCTCATTCATAAGCCTACCTCTCCAGGCTTGTCATTCAAGGAAGCATTACACTACTATCTAACCATTCCCACCTCTGTAAGTTTGAGCCTACGAACTGATTTCATGTGCATGCTACAAAATGGCGGTTTGGCTCCAGCAGTACCGTATCACATAAAAAACTGCATTATATTACTGTACAGTACCGGTATACAAAAAATGACTAACTATACAGAGGTGGTAAATACATATTGAAGACTGATATCTGTATCTTTTTATTCACATATGACTTGGATACAGTAAAGCTACAAAATGATTGGTAAATTAGGCCAAATTCTTTAATATGACAGTGTACACATTTCTTACTGGCATTATACAGTATACATACTTATGCTTCTTTCCTTGCACAGTATATAAAGTACTGTTCTTAATTTTTTCAACAATACAAAATATTAGTATTATACATACAGTAACTTGGTAACTTGCACTTCTTTCCATGCACAGTATACAAATTATTGTTCTTCATACAGTAATATGCACAGTATATACTGTAATGCAGTTTTCATCATAATTCACAATCTTAGTAGAAAATATGATATGGCAATACAGTAAAGGAATATCACTGAAATCACCAAAGGTCAATTGGCTTTTTGAGTGGAAAGCCATAAAGAGTACAGTCTAATAAAGCATAAAGAAAGCACGAAACTGGGAACACACACAAAAAAAGATATTCAGGATTAAATTAAATTATACAAGTTTAGGAGAAATACAGTGTTCCTCATATAATACTCTTCTTGCACTCTGTCAGGTGATTTTGTGTGTGTTGTAGGGACAGTTAAGTCTGCTTTATCAGTGTCTATCCTGCATCATTTATCCATTTCCTACTCCCACTGCCACTCCCACACCAGCAGACAGTCAGCGTTAGCAGTGTCCATCCTGCATCATTTATTCATTTCCGCCTCCCACTGCCACACCCACGCCCACACCAGCAATCAGCATTATCAGTGTCTATCCTGCATCATATATTCATTTCCGTTTCCCACTGCCACACCCATGTCACACCCACAGACTAACCTGTCCCCACAACATGCAATATACCATCAAGCAAGTTCCTAGAGGAGTTCTAATTAGGGTCCACTGTTTTCAGCATCAAGCAAAAAGATATTAGTAACATGTCTTTGAGCCATATTCTCGTCAGTTAAGGAAGCTCTCTAACACCTTTTCCTAGGCAGTTATTTTGCTTATTAAAATTCATTACTTGTCCTATTCTGTGTTACATAAATCATTCCAATATTGCTATACTCTGCATAAATAATACACAAAGGGATATTAACCAGCCATACTCAAGAATAAATAACTCAAAGAAGAGGTGTTAGGGAGCTTCCTTACCCAACACGAGTACAAACTTTAGCCTCCCACCATCTGGAGTAGAGGGAATCCAGAAACTCAGAAATTGGGAACACAGGCATAGTCATCAAATATGTGTCCACTGAATTAGGCAACACAACTGTTCACTCATCATTTAAAGCAATTAACCCTTCCACTATAACTTAACATCTTATTTTGTATCTGTCTATTAGCCAGATGCCTCGAGCCTGTAAGGGGTGGCCACAAACAAACTGCCTCCATGTCGCCCTGTCCCATGCCATTTCACTGCCATTCCCCCAGTTCACACACCCCTTTCTCATATACCTCTCCACTCCATCCCTCCATCTCATCCTGTCTCCCCCTCCCTCCACATCACTCACACTCTCCTTGTTAGTCTCTCATGCTGCATCCTTTGTATCTGCTACCACCAACTAATTTATAAAGCTTAGAGACTAATGGAAAATTTACCCACAATATGCTGTGTAATAGAGCAGTTATTTATGCTATTTATTTGGATGTGCTCAAAATATCACATTATAACTGCTAGTAAAATGGGGAAGAATGGCAAATTATCTTCATAGGCAAAAATGAAAGTTTATTAGGCATTTTTTCCTTACTTAGATCAGCAGAAAGATTAAATAGAGTACTTACTGTCTTTACTTAGATCAGCAAAATGATTAAATTGGACTTATTTTCCTTACTTAGGTCAGCGGAGAAATTAACTGAAGACTTACTTTCTTTCCTTAGGTTCAGGAAAAGATTAAATGGGGAATTAGTGTACAAGTTTCGGTCTAAAGTGGATAATACTGGAAGATACTCCTACTCAGGACAGCTTTTGTTTTATTCTCAAAACAAACACATATTTTGACTGCAGGGTATAATTTATCTACTAAGAATCACATTACTACCCTCAGCGAAAATGTACCGGTATCTCTTATTTTTGTGTTGTATTTCCCAGGCATTTATATAAAATTGCTGTAGTCAAATAGTTAAACCTATATAACACAGAACTGAACGACAGGGTGTGGGTGTGGTGTGACAACTATGACTCATACTCTTGTCAGTTAAGGAAGCTCCCTACCACCTCTTCCTTATTGATCTACACTCCAAACTACCCATTAATATCCTCTTTTATGCTTCTTATGTCTTTTTAGCATTGACACAAATAGCATGAATATCACACAAGATGCAGAAATCAATCAGTAAGTGAGAGGTGTTAGTGAGCTTCCTAACTGCACGAGAATACTGTCTTATGACTCCTGCTGTATAAATGGGTTAGGTATGGCCTCACAACCATCCATGGGGCATATCAGGACGACCGCTGTTCCTCGACACACCACCAGTCCCCGCTCCTTTGTGTCTTCTGTGAGTTTGTACGGGTCGTCTGGGTCTGAAATATACAGGTGCAAATGAGTACAAGACAAAATACTTATGGTCAGTTTTCACCTGACAAAACTAGGCCATTCACACACCTTGAATACTGAGCTGTGGTTAATGGGTGCAGACATACGGAAGAATACGAAGGGCATTCCACACATCACTCGACCATAAAACAAGGTTTACTTGCACTGCTGCTGCTGAATACTGAAAATGATTCTGTCTCTCCTCCTCTCTTCCTATTTCTCCCATCTTTCCTGTTGCTTTTTATTACTCTTCTTTCCTTTTCTGGTGGTTTTACACCGAGTGACAAGCCTAATGGTTCCCTGTAAGTCAGGACACCATTTACAATGCTGGGTGGTAACCATATAACCAACCCATATATGTTCCTTACATGTCAAGAAGTGGGTTGGCAGAGGGTTAGTGCCCCTCCCCATAAAACAACTAACTCAAAGTCATACAGCCACCCCTTACAGGATTGTGGTGTCTGGCTTTAGATAGATACATGATGATAACACGAATATTAGTAAAGACTAATGAAAACAGAAGAACCCTGCTGCAACAAACCTCTCAGGTACTCTATAGTATTATCCAGCACAAGATTCAGCAGTTGATCAAAGCCTTTCAAGATGCCTGAAGCCTCTCGACCTCCAGAGAACTTGACACGAATCGCCTTGTCCAGATACTTGCTTAAATCTAAGATGGACTCCTTTCGCTTCTTATCCTTCTGTTCCCCATCTCTCACTCCTTCTCTCCTCTCTGTTCCACCTTGTTGCTGAAATTATGGGAAGAAATTAGTTGAAACACTCCCTTTCTCAAATTATGTGCCAAACTGAGCCATTCCATCAAGCAGAGTACCAATACAGTAATCCCTCTAGTATCCGAACGCCCAATATCCGAACATCCCCACTAACCGGACCTAATCATCCTGGGATCCAATATTCCCAAAATTGGCTAAAAACCGCAAAAAATTCGAAAAAAATCTGACTTTTTTCCCACCAGTAATTTGAAATTGCTGCCTGGCGCCGAGCAGCTGTTACACCATGGCCCCTTCACCCCTTCCTTCCTCCCCCTCCCCCCTCCCCTGTCAGGGTTGCCATTTGGTATTTTTCATTACCAAGTGTGGGCCAATTTGGTAATGAAAATGGAGATGGTGGATTGTTTGCTGTCACTGATTAATCTGCTACCCTACATAGCGTGAAAATAATCAACATGGTGTTAGTTATAAGGGAGAGTGATTACATGTAATTCCACTTGTATATATAATTAGTGAAGCATAAATGCTAGCTTTATGAATTTGGTAATGAAAAGTTAAATTTGGTAATGAAAATTAAGGAGATTGGTAATGTGGCTGTTGCAATCTGGCAACTCTGTTACCCCGCCATCATCAGCAGTCACAGCTTAACTCTGATCGAGAGCAGGTGCTCATAGCAGTGCAAGCCACAGGTGCTTGTTTTTTGTGAATAAACAGTGAATAAACTGCAATACCTCGCCACTAGAACACACAGGAATTTACAGTGTTGTGCAGTGTTAAGAAATTAGAATTTAGAGTGCAGAGGATTAACTGTGGACTACAAACTGGCGGTTCAAACCAGTCCAGGAGCCAGGGACTTGTAAGTACCCGGTACCCAGTATGTTTAATATTGTATAAACTCACCTCTAAAACCTTATTTTATGGTTCTTTTGCATTTATTTCAGTCTTTTATGTGCCTTATTGGTGTGATTTGGGTCTTAAATAGGTGCTATGCATATCCAGAGGGAGTTGTATGGGTGTTTCTCTGAGTTAGGGTCCATAAGTCCATAAGCTGGGGCCCAATATCCGGACAGGATTACTATCCGGACCTGCCTATGGCCCTATTGTGTCGGATATTGGAGGGATTACTGTACTATAAAAATGAAAAGCAGAGGGTACCAAAATTGTGTCATGTGCTCCTCTGCACATATCCATCCAAACAACAAGACCCCTTATCAGTTCCCTGATAACAGTGACACATGACCTTCTGTGACAAATCAGTCAATACACAGCCAGATGTCTTAATCCCATAATCGCCTCCATGTTGCCCTGTCCCCTGCCATTTTGCTGCCCTCCCTACAGCTTAAACCCTCTCTCTCATATACCAGTACCTCTCTACATCATCCCTCCATCTCATCCCTGGCCTTCTCCGCCACCTCACTCATATACACTTTCGTAGTTAGTCTCTCACTCTCCATACCGTCATATCCATCCAGTCTGCAAAATCTCTACCAAGCTGAATAGTCAACTGAAGATAGTAGTACGTCACAGAGAAGGGTTATCATCACAGATCTAGACTGCCAATATGCATGGCTATGTACCCGTGATATCTAATGTGATTTGCTACACAAGTACATAGTTAAATCTGCATGAAAATGTTTGATTGTACAGTCATTTTTTCCAAGACTGGCAGCCCATACCGAAAAATAGCAGATTTGCACTAGGTTGCCCTGACAGTGCTGCCTTGCATGTCCGTAAAATACAAGTTCTCGTGCATAACACTTTCCCCACATTTTGGGAATAACCCTTGATAATGCAAGAATATTTCCTGCTTAGGATAAATGCGTGGTGAAACCTGTGGACGAACTTAATTATGGACACAAAACTTACAGCCATGTTTTCAAAACGTTGTGACCAGAGATGCCAAACCCGTATCGTTGCTAAACTTGCTCTCAAAATCCACTAGATTATCGCTAAGCACAAAACATTTCCTGAAAATTGTTTGAAAGTAATATTAAAACTTATAGAACACTGCCAAAACTCCGTAAAAAAAAGCTCTGGAATATCAGTATATTGTTCGTCATTGATTTGAAACGATGTAACTAACAAGAAGGAAAAAATATAGGTATAGCGAAACAAAACAAAACAAACTAACTTGGCTACTCTGGATTCTTGTGTTTACACTATTTCGGCAATTTAATATACCTTAACGAACAGTTTATTGTAATTGTCATACAAGTCATTAAATTCGTCGACATTATGTAGGCCTTTATTCCGTTTATATCTGTTCATGATTCTTTTTTTTTGTTTTAGCCGAAATGGAATGAGTTTACCTGTGTGACTGAGGTAAGAAACATGAAGTACAAACACGCTCTGCTATCCGTTCCCGAAAGAGGACGACAGACAGCCATGATAGGCACATCTCCTGCTCTTGCCTGCGACCCGTCGAGGGGGGCATCCAGCGGACCACAGTCCCCAGCAGCCCAGAAGATCAGAGGGACCGTGGTTTGGTTTAATGCCAGGGCGGGGTATGGATTCATCAAGCGCCAGGATACTGGCGTTGATGTTTTTGTGCACCGCCAGGCCATCATTAAACCAAACCCACGGCATCTCCAATGCTCCCTCGGAGATGGAGAGACGGTGGAGTTTAGTCTCTTTGAGACTCCTAAGGGTCCTGAAGCCCAGGATGTTAGTGGGCCGGGAGGTGTGGCCGTGCAGGGTTCTGCCCATGCACGGCGACGTCACACGGCCCAGGAACGCCAGGCCAGGGAGCCTGTGAGTCCTGGGGAGATAAACACTGTCGTGGAGATGTGCATCGCGACGGCAAAGGCTTTTTGTGGGGGTGACAAGAGGGCTTTGCGCGTTCTCCTACCCGAGATCTTTGAGGAGAACGGGCTGCCTCGCCTTGTCATCCCCTAGTGCTTCACCAGTGATGTATACTCAGTTCCTCACCGACGGGAGGGCTGGGTCCGGCAGCCATGACCTGCTGCCCCCTGTACAACACCGTGGAAGAGGCTGAAGCTAGAGGCTTCCCTCAACAGAATTACTGCCAACCTGATCACCGACCCGGCTCCGGCAATGAACACGGCAACGACCACTGCCCAAGTACGGAGCATCTGCCATCAGAGATTGAGGAGGGGCAGGACTCCACTGACACCACCTCAGTGGCTGAGGCAGCGTCGACCAGCTCCTTGGCAGAGGGGGAGGTCACTGAGTCCTCTCCTCATCCGGCAGTGGAGGGTATCCCATCTCGCCCACCCATCATCGACTACAAGGATCGGCTAGACGTAGCCTCCTACCAACACTTCCTGACCTTCAACACCCACAACCGGTCGTACCAGCTCGGAGCTACCATCTACTTCAACCTCTGCGATCTGGTGCGGGCTACTGACCTGGGGAGGATATTCGACCCGTCTTGTTTGTCAGGCGGGAGGAGGTGTGTATAGCCGATCTGAGAGCATTGTATCAGATGCTTCCTCCACGCTTGGCCCCCTAGATCGGCTGTCTCATGGAGTGAGTTTTATTATTGTGAGACTGAAAAGGTTGGCCTAATACCCCTCATTGCTGGTGATGGCCATTAAGCCCCCCCTCCCCCACAAAAAAGTCCATTCCCTGATGCCAAGAAGAAGAGGAAGAGCAGCGTCTCCGCCACTCCATAGTTAAAGCAGTACCTTGCATATGTACTTGAAAGACTACCTCAATAGTAGCCATATCCATACATCCATCCCACATCCAATCCTGTGTTGCCCCATGAAGAGCATAGGAGCCCGGGGCTAGGCAAGTTGGTCCTGATATTTAAGATGAGTGACCAGCCTCATTCATCCCTGAGTGAGCAATAAACCCCAACCATCCCTTGGATATAAACCTACACAGACTCAATCCGATTGGAGCGCCTTAATTACTCATTAACCACCAGGCACCATAATTTGGTTATAGGGTTACCACCCAGCATAGTGTATGGTTTCCTGGTGTACAAGAAACCATTTGGCTTGTTACTCAGTGTAGAGTCACCCATATGCAGAAGGAAGAGGAAAGAATGAAGTAAAGAGAGAAGAGGGAGTGTAAAGTCACACTTAGACAGGAGGAGGAGGAAAAATGAAGGAAAGAAAGACAGAAGAGGAAGGAAGGAAGAGAGGAAAGGGTAGACACCCAATGCAGCACTACATTGAATGAGTGGATGGTGAGTGCCCTATTATTATTATTATTTTTCATCATTATTGCTTTATTACATTAATGTCCAGTAAATTTTCAGGTAAATGACCAACCTACTTCTCTTGAAGCCTGGGGCCTCAGTATAAACTTCCATTGGTGACATTACAAGACAGAAAAGCTTCAAGTCACTTTTCGGGGATCAGCCAGGGTGTTCTAATCAGCAAATCACAAGGTACCTTCACACATAAACTTTAAAAAGAGTTACCAGTCAATGGATCCCTCTCCCTTTATCAGTGTCACTTGCTTGAGCTAGGTAAAGCAGCTGGTGGGATAATCACTGTATTGCAGTCCCTGTCATTCATATCATCCCTACCACATCCTCTTATCACCCAACTTTGTCAGATCACTAAAATTAAAAGGTAATGATCTGTGACTGAGGTCTGGAGATACCATTTTTGGGGGTATGTGTGTGTGGGGGAGGGAGGGAGACTATTGTGGATAATTCTTTAATTAGACAACTGGTACAGTAACAAGACAGATACACAATTATACAGTGCAAGCCCTTGTTACATGTCAGAGATGAAATTTTTGTGCAACCAGTACTGAATTGTAAGCTGGAGGAGACCACCAAATAAGCTGCAAAGATAGCAGTGGAGCTATGAATAGCCATCTAAATACTGTGTGTGTGTGTATGTCATTACACCGAGCATGCTGTTACTAGATTTATGTTTCTGATGGCTTGAAAAGTGTGTAGCCTATAGGAATGTCTGTACTGTAGATACCTTTACCGGTAATTTTTTCCCTTCCATGTTTTCTCTTTCCTTGCCATCTGGATCATACCTCACCCCAGTGGTTTTCAACCTTTTCTAATTCTCGTCCCCTCACACTGAATGACACGTTCCCTGTGCCCCCCTTCCTCAAATACTGTATTTTACTGGCATAGTTGGCACATGTCAATATATATCATAGATTCTTAATCTTTGAAATTCTTTAAATATTCAGATAACTAAATTTCTTATTCATATCTGAAATATTTTCTCCATATTTAGAAATTATTGAATTCCATCATAATTCATAGTTTTCAAACATAATTATCCTTTTATCAAGCCTTCACACCCCCCCAGGCAGCTCTTCCTGCCCCCCTAGGGGGGGCATGCCCCACAGGTTGGAAACCACTGCCTTACCCCATCCACTGGTGAGGAAAAGTGGGATGATGAATTGTTATTTTTGGATGATGATTTTTATTGTTAATTTTCCAACAAGACAATTCTGCAAAACTATTATAACAATTGTGGCTTATGGCCTATTTTTAATATATTACTGTGATCATGAACTGTGACAAATGAGGATGATCTGAGTATTAACTAGGCCTCACTCTGAGGATGTATTTTTATTATTCATGCTACCACCAGACAGTTATCTGTGAAGGAGGTAATGAAAGTAACATACAGTATACCCTAACTATCCTAAGGTGAATAAAATACGTCTGGAGACAGTGAGTAAAATACTGTATGAAATACAGCAATGGCTTGAAATGGTTAAATGTAAATGTACTCTTCTATACAAACTGAGTGAGAGAAGAAAAGGGTGTCACTTACAAATCTAATATCGATGACGCAAATACAGCTCTCCACGTCAGCTACTGGTACATTCGATAGAGTTCGTCCCACACCTGAGCCATTCGCTCAGGAGAGAGAAATGGAATGGTTTCATGTGCAGTTCTTAGACTCTCAGTGGTTGCTGGGGAAAGCTCAGACTCACTTGTGCTTGACCCAGTGGAAGACTGAGTGAACAATGGAATTATTTTGAGAAGTACTAGACTGGGAATGTGACAATGAATCAGAGATTGGAATATCAAATCTAGAAAAATCTGGCATTAATCGTGGACTGATGCATATGGATTTATCATGTAATCTTGTAACATTAAGTTGGCTTGGGGCTGTGCTCCGTGTGACATCAGTGAAGGATGTGGATGAATTTGTGGCACCAGCATTCTGTGAGCCATCTGAGATGTGAAGATCTGGGGTTCTCTGGCCAGCGGTGAGGGAAGTTTGTGAAGTGACATCAGTACCTGAGGAAGCACATTGCTCGGTGTTTTGAAACCTCAATGATGACACACCCTCACACAACCTTTTAGGCGATTTCTCCCACTCTTCCACCTCCACTGTTTTTTTTCGACTCCTGCTGTCTTTTCTTTTCCACCTTGAGTTTCCTTTTATTTTTCGTTTCCGCAACCACAACGTCCTATTCATTTTTCACTGTGCTGTCTCATGTCTTCTAAGGGTGTATAGGGTGGTCTGACAACAACCATGAGGACTCTTTCATACTGAAGACAGTGGGAACAACCTGAAATGAGAAAATGAAGTTTCACAGTGACACATTAAATTACTGAAACTAGCCATCATCATCATTATCAACCTATCATTATATGCTGGCTTGTTTGTATGTTTAGTGGTAGGTGGTGGCTACCATCATCCACTCACTTGATGTAGTGCTGCCTACTTCTTCCTTAGCCTTTATCATTCTTTTTCTGTGCCTGCCCTCCTCTCTTCCTATTTCTCCCATCTTTCCTGTCACTTCTTATTGCTTTTCTTTCCTTTACAGGTGGCTTTACATTGAGTGGCAAGCCAAATGGTTTCCTGTAAGCCAAGAAACCATTTACAACGCTGGGTGGTAACCATATAACCAAACCATATGTGCTCCCTACGTGTCAACAAGTGGGTTGGTGGAGGGTTAGTGCCCCTCCCCTTAAAACAAATAACTCAAAAGTCAAATGGCCACCCCTTACAGGATAATGGCATTTGGCAATAGATAGATAGATAGACATTAAGATATTATTATTATGTTTAAATGGTTATGATGATGATGCTTATTATTATTATTATTATTATTATTATTACAGCAGTAGTAGTAGTAATAATAATATATTGAATTAAGGATATTCATGAGAAGTCAGACCAGATTTTTAAAAATTTAAGATACAGTAGTTTCAAGACATTTTTCATTCCTGTAATTCTTTGGCTGTGTATATTATAGTTTTATTATTATTATACTTTTTATTATGGATTTAAGTATATGTTTATAGTAGTTGTTAGTTATTTTTATACTGAAGTAAAAATAGTATTGAGGAAAATTTGCTCATTTTTTTTAAACAGCACAGTTTTAAGGTGTCTAGTGCTTTTGATGCTGTAGGGTTAATAAAAGTATTGTATATGTATGTTATGTATGAATGTATGTTGGTATGTATATGTGATTTGTATGTATGTATGTATGTATAAATATGTTTATGTATGTACAGTATGTATGTATCTATGTATACTGTATGTAGTTATGTATGTGTATAAAGCCAGTCCCAGCTGCCCTCGGCTTAGGGCTTGCCTTACAGTCCACTCAGAAAACACACAAAGAAACAAAGCAAAAAACACTTCCCCTACTTTTACTGACCCTCCTGCTTAGGTTAACATAAATACAGCCAAGAAATAATTATTCATTTAATGTTGATCCCTACACTCAGTTGAACATAAACACAGACATGCTTCCACTTCCTACCAAGTCAGCCCACAGTGTCACAGCACTGCCCTTCTGCACTGCAAGTGTCACATCCCTTGTCTCCCTTACCCATGGGCCACACCTACGCGTATATAATACATATTCAAATACAACGCATTTCTGCACATGTTTAGTTCTTCCCATTTTTTCCCTTAGATTCGCCACTAAGGCATCGTACCGTCAAGGACATTCACCCCATCTACTGATATCTGGTAGATCTAGGTCCAGTAGAGAGAAAAACTTCCTCCAAGCACACCAGTTTGATTCTACCATTAGGGCGGTTAGATCAATGGGATGCTGAGGTGAACTTCTGCGAGCAGTGACAATAGCTTGGGTAAAATCGTCTTTCTCTGTTGTGCTAAATGCGCCGTATATGGGGGATGGGAAAGGAGTGACTATAGACAGTGAGTAACTAGCCAGCAGTCTGCATAGGCGACCGTTGCCATCACTAAAAGGATGTAAGGACACTAAATTGAAGAGTAACCATGCTGCACATTTAAACAAGCACACAGTGGCTATGTGGTTACCGTTTTCCCTACTGTCCATCTCTGTCTCTCTTTTCGCATCGTTTTCTTTTATATCTCTCTTTATTTTTTCCATCAGGCTGTTGTACTTGTCCAAAACATTCCAAATCTTGCTTTCATACTCCTTGCGCTCCATCACTGGGTAATGATGAACTTCACCCTTATATTCAGTCTTTCTTGGACGGGTACTGAAAATACCCGGTGCAGTGTTCCTGTTTACATCAATAATTCCAGTCATCAGTATTTTGTGAATTGCTACAATATAGTCATTATTCTCCAGCAGGCCATAGTCACTTTCTGTCTCCATCTGATTCATTTCGACCAACTTTAACCATGCCTTGCGCATGTTCTGCGTCTCTTGTTCGTTTTTTGAAAGTTGTCTTTTCGGTGTACCATGCTGCAGTGATGGTGTGGGAATACTGTTTGGAGGTGCGTTTCCTTGCTTGTCGCTCCCCACCACTATTTTCTCATCATTGCGTATCTCTGCCATTGTCTTTTCTTCCTGTACCCTTGTCTTTACCTCGCATGTATCTTCCTTACTACCATTCACCTCCATATCCATTTTCTTTGTGTCCTCCAACTTTATATTCATCTCCATAGTCTTCTTCGTGTCCTCCGTCTTAGGCGTTCCAATATCATCATCAGTGAAGGTCGGCTGAATATATCTCTCTAACATTTCCCATTCAGCTCTCTTAATTTTTTCTCTATCCAAGGACTCTTTCATATGCTTCCAGTGATCCTGAAACATCACTATCTCCTTCGCCATGCTGTCAAAACTAGGCTGCTGATCCTTCTCCTTTGGCAGTCTGTCTTTCCACGGGGCGCTCGCTGGAAGTTCAAAAGCAATCAGGGATGGACAGGCGATGAATTTTTCCTCACAGTTGACTTCGAAGTAATCCATGCTACCCACACTCCCATAAATGGCAGTGTTGCCTTCCTCCGTCAATAGCAAACGTGCAGTCTGGAAAAAAAAAAAAAGTTATATTGGAAGCTTATGTCATAGAGGCAGTCTTCAATGTATTTTACAAATAAGTTCATGGTCGGATCCGGCAGTTTGAAAAAAAGGATAGGTGGGAGGGGTGCATGATTAACAACAGAATTACAAGTTTAAAGTCATGGTGACTCGTTTCCATAAGTCCTCAAAATGTTTTACCAAATCACTTTTTGCTGAGATGATTTGATGATACATGTGTAAAATATTTCACAATTTAGTATATGACTCCAGTCTGTTATTACAAGTAGGCTGTTTAAAAATGAGGAGGAGGGGGAATGCAAAGTATAGGCCACTGGTTCTCAGTTGGGGAGCCATGGCCACCAAAGGGGCCACTGCAGGATTTTAGGGGAGACATTTGGGCAAGTGGAAGTAGTAAATCAGTGTGTCTGTGAAATCACACTGAGAGTCCTCTTGCCATTTTTTACAACGTGCTTATGTAAATCTATTCTTTTTTTAATATTTTGTTTTTCCTTCCTTTGTTCTGTTATTTAAAAAAAAAAATTGTTTCTCCACCCTTTTACTCATAAAAAGTAAAAGCAGAAACCAATTGGATGTGGTCCCAGATATGAGATGTTGGTAATCAGTGACTCAAACTCAAATCAGTCGAGTGACTAAAAGCAAACAGTGTTATCCATTCCTTTGATATGTAACAAAATATGTATTCTGATTGATAGGTGTAAGCATTATAATAAATGGAAAGCACCAAAACAGTTTTTTTTTTAATCATTATTTGTGAGGGGCTTGTGAGAAAACAGAAGGGGGGCCACAGTGATGTTAAGATCCCCACAAGTGGGAAAGGAAGTGAAGGAGTTTGAGAAACACTGGTGTATCCCTTTATTTTGGGCGTACACCCTCCCACCCCCCCTCCAATCCATGTCTGATGTTTCAAAATTTCACAGCCTGGGGAAGCTATAGTTCTTTCATCTTGACTTGGTTCAGATTTCCATCCTTTTGCAGCTTATTTCATGTAGCTTAATGGCATAATAAGACAATGTTATGATTCTAATATGTTCATCCTTTTCCTAGCACTTCATTGTGACCAGCATCATATTCTAGCATTAAGCACTTGTCACAGTTTGGCATTGATGATGGAGGGATGGCTAATATGGGCCAAGGTAACACACACACACACACACACACAACAATTATAAACAGGCAAGAAATGATTATGGTATACAAAGATAAGGAGGAAGGCTCAGAGACAGTTTGAGGAAGACATTATAAATAAAAGTAGTGATCAACCTAAGCTTTTATACAGCTACATCCAAAGCAAAACCAGTTAAAGATAAAATACAGTCCATTACGGATGAGGGAATCATCTATACACAAGAGAAAGATATTTCTGAAGCACTGATTGAAAAACTTTGCAAAAGAAGGTGATTTTGAGAGATATGATATGGAACATGCATGCCCACATATATTACCAGATAAACAATATCAGAAAAAGTACAGGAAGAGTTAAGTAATTTAGACAAAGGAAAAGGGAATGGTCCTGACGAAATTTCAAGTTGGGTGCTACATGAATGTGCAAAGGAGTTAAGTAAACCATTATTTTTAATTTTCAAGAAATCCTTGAGTCAAGGTAAACTACCTGATATTTGGAAGAAAGCAAACATTGTCCCCTTATTCAAGAAAGGGAATAGACAAAATCCACTCAACTACCGACCAGTATCACTGACCAGTGTTGTAAGCAAGGTATTAGAAAAACTTATAAGAAAAGCTTGGGTAAATCATCTAGAAGAACACAGTATGATAACAGAAAGACAGTTTGGTTTCAGAAATGGAAAATCATGTGTTACTAATCTGTTGAGCTACTATGACAGAGTAACAAACACAATACAGGAAAGGGAAGGATGGGTGGACAGTATCTATTTAGATTTCAAGAAAGCTTTTGACACAGTACCACACCAAAGACTTTTATGGAAACTGTACCATCAAGGAGGAATTCGAGGCAAACTGTTTTGTTGGATGCAAGACTTTCTCATAAAAAGAGAAATGAGGACAGTACTAAGAGGAGACTACTCATCATGGAAAGAAGTGACTAGTGGAGTACCACAGGGTTCGGTGCTGGCACCAATCATGTTTTTAGTGTACATAAATGATATAAACAGTAACACTGGAAATGAGAGCTATCTGAATATGTTTGCAGATGATGCAAAAATACAAAGGAGAATTACTAGCACAGACTCTTGTAGGGAGCTACAAGAAGAATTAAATAAACTTCATGAATGGAGTAATACATGGCAAATGGAATTCAATGTGGACAAGTGTCATGTAATCATATTTGGTAAAAGTGGAAAAAGACCTGATTGGGATTATCTATCTATCTATCTATCTATCTCTATCTATAGCCCGACGCCCTAATCCCGCAAAGGGTGGCCGCAGACAAAACGCCTCCAAGTCACTCTGTCACCCACCATTTGACTACCCTCCCCCCAGCTCACCCTCCCCTCCCTCATATACCTCTCAACTCCATCCCTCCACCTCATCCTCGGTCTACCCCTCCCTCTCCCTCCCTCCACCTCACCTACATACACCCTCTTAGTTAGGAAATAAAACCCTACACACATCAGAAAGAGAGAAGGACCTAGGTGTGGTTATCAATAACAGACTATCTCCGGCTGACCACATCAGTGAGAAGGTACGGAACATGTATACACTGCTTGCAAATATGAGAATAGCATTCACATACAAAAATGAAGACATGCTAAGAAGGATAATAACATCATTCATTAGACCAACCCTGGAATATGCATCAGTAGTCTGGAGTCCTCATCTCAAAAAGCATATAGACAAGATTGAAAAAGTTCAAAGGGCCGCTACAAGATGGATACCAAGCTTAAGGGACCTAAGCTACGAAGAAAGACTAAATAAACTGAATCTACCAACACTACAGGAGAGAGGGAAAAGAGGTGACATGATTATGCTATATAAATGCATACCAGGAAAGGAGAAAATAGACATAAATGATTACTTAACCTATGGGGAAGCATCTGCAAGAGGACACTGCAAAAAACTGCATAAGAAGAGAGGTGATAAAGACGTAAGGAAATTTAGTTTCCCAAATAGAGCAATTGATCAATGGATTGCACTACCGAATGAAATAGTGTGCCAAAACAATTCACAAATTTAAGGATATGTACGATAAATATGGTTTAAGACACGGGACAGTACGAGCTTGTCTTATTCCTGTAAAGATACAATTAGGTAAGAACACAAATACTAACCTGATACTGAAATTTGGAGTTCAGTCAACTGTCCTTCGTTTCTATAGTTCTGATCAATAATTCCTTTACAAGGTTGGATTTACAAGCGATTTGAGCCAGATTCGAAATTATTTAAGCAAGATTCGTAGTTACTGAAACAAAAGTAAGAGATATAAAGCAAAAATCGGGACTGATAAAGCAGCTTTTGGCGCGACTTTGAGATTTGACACACGGCAATGTTTGGCACAATGTAGAAAGGAGTTAATGCAGCTTTTTATACGGTTTTTGGCGTTTTCTTCCCCACGTCTGACAGGTTTTGACAACTTTGAAACAGGCTGTAACGTAAATTTTGACACAAACTTTGACGCGTTGTAAATGATCTCAAAACACACTACAACACTCTACAGACCATACAGAACAAGGCCCTAAAAATAATCACAGGCTGCACAGCTACTACACCCACAGACCACCTACATCAAGAAACCAAAGTCCTCAAAGTCATGGATCACCTAGACATGAGAGGCACCCAGTTTCTTGCTGCAGCCTCCACAAACCCACAACATCCACTACAGTACATGGCAGCACATCCACCCACACATGCAAGGAACATCAAAACAACACCCAGCACACGATACCATACACAAATACTGTCATCTCTCCCCCCTCGCCCACCTCAGACCAGCTTCCAGAAGCATATCCACACTCAGATCACTCGCTGCTCCATTCAGTCACTTAAAGACAACACACAGCTGCATGCACGGCCTCCTGACATCCACCCTTCTGAATCCTATCTTCCTCGTGAGGACAGGGTCCACCTGGCCAGGCTGAGATGTGGGCATCATCCAGCCCTCTTAAGCTACCAGAAGAGGCTGGATGACTCCGTCGCTGATGCCTGTCCAGGATGCAACACAGCACCCCATACTATTAATATTAAGCACATTATGGAAGACTGCATTGCACACAATCACCTACGCCAACAACACAACATACTGTACACTCTTTGAGAGCTCTGTGGGAAAGCCCTGTCTCGGCCGTGGCCTTCCTAAGGGACTCGGGGCTGTTCGGCCAGACTGCCTAGGGAACAACTACTACTACTACAGTACGGCACCCAGAAGACCAGTGGCTTTGTTGCGGGTGATGACAGGGGCAGGTTGATTCAGACATCGCGATATCAAACCCAGTGATTAGTTTTATCTTGGTCTTATCAAAATTCCACCGATAATGCACATTGTCCTGCATGAGTCAACCGGTACTCCCACTCTTTCATGTATGGAACAGGTCGATTCTGGAACTTTCTCTGTATTTCCTACTGCCTGTGTCTTCCTCTGCCTGTATTTCCTACTGCCTGTGTCTTCCTCTGTATTTCCTACTGCCTACGTCTTGCTCTGTATTTCCTACTGCCCATGTCTTCCTTTGTATATCCTACTGCCTACTGTATGTCTTCCTCTACCTACATTCCCACTGCTAACGTCTTCCACTCAGTATTTCCTACTGTCTGTGATCAGTCTTTCAGATCATGATGCATTGTGTCCAGGCGTCACGAACACACCTTGAATTTGGCTCTCCGTTATCTTGTTTTTCTTGAAGGGAACAATCTAAGCCCTTGACCACCCCGTTTGGGATACATGGCGTCTGGCAATGGATGGATGGATGGAACAATCTTGCCGGCTTCTGGCCTTTGATTTCGTCTTCCTTGCATAAGAACTACCGCACCTATTATTTAAGTATATTGTCGTCGGGTAAGGAGGCTCCCTAACACCACTTCCTTAGCGATTTATTTTCCAAACTACTCATTAACATCCCCTACTTTGCCTCTTACGTGTTTTCCATATCGATATAGATTGCATGAATAACATGCACGATTGTAGTAACGGAGCAGAATCAGATATAAATCGGTTGAGTTGATTTGTGACATTTATTGTAAAAGGTATACAGAGTACTTATACAGCAAAAGAAGCCAGAAGGTGGTGGGCCTGGCTACACACCTTCAGCCAATACAGTTACATACATTAATTTTAATGTTTATACATTCGTGGGTGTAGCCACACGTCCTTTAATCAAAGGTAAGGTAAGGAAGAGGTGTTTGGTAAGCCTGTACGTAAGGAAAGTGTGTGTGTGTGTGTGCGCACACTTCTTTGCTACTCTGATGCTATATCTCTCTCCTGTATGTAATATGTTACAAATCCCATTAAATTTTATAGCGTTTACTGTAGGTAATATTTGGTAAAGGACGTGTGGCTACACCCACGAATTTAAAACCACGACTGTATAATTCTGTATTTGCTGAAGGTGTGTGACAGGACCCACCACCTTCTTTTGCTGTATATGTACTCTGTACCTTTACAACAATATTTTGATCAATCAATCACTATTTTTTGATGCATGAGAGACTGACTAGAAGAGTGTGAGTGAAGTGGTGGGGGAGACCAAGGATGAGATGGAGGGATAGAGTGGCGAGGATGGAGAGTGAGGAACTATGTGCATGGGTGAGGTGGAGGGAGAGAGAAGGAAGGGGAAACAAAGGATGTTAATATTACACATATTTTGCTTGAATATTAACATCACAGCCGCACAGCCTGCGACTTCCACAGCCTAGTCATCATAATCATAGGCTGTGGCTAATGATGCCATGCTGTGCTTCTGTCACTGGTTCTACCCCTCAGGCCTGTTAGTAATATAACTCCATGTACATCTCATAGCACATACTAGCTGATATTTACTAAAGGGCTTGTGGCTATACCCTCGATTTTATAATATCTGGGTATAAAACTTGCTGAAGGAGGTGTGTGGCAAGACCCTCCATCTTCTTTTGCACTACAAGGACTCTGTATACTTTACAACAATAAATATCAATCAGGATGAGACAAATGGAGGGAAGTAGATATATCAGAGAGGGGTGTGTGTGAGGTAGAGAGGGCAGCCAAATGACAGGGCAACGTGGAGGCAATTTGTTTGTGGTGACTCAAGGGATTAAGGCGTCTGTTGGCATAATACAGAAAGGAAAAGTCCATCTGTCTATCTGTAGCCAGACGCCATAATCTCGAAAGGGGTGGCCGTTTAATAAAAACCAAATTTCAGGGATTAGAGATGAGCTACAAACTACCTGCTATAAATTCTGCTAAGCTGGAAAGGGAAAGTTCCTGCAAATACCTCGGTTTGCAGCTTGATCATAAAGGTCCAGAATGCGTTGATTACGTTCGTAACCTATGCCTTCGTAGACTTTCACCAGTGCGAGTCTTGGCTAAGCGGGGAACAGAAGTTGGCATCCCAGTTCTCACAAGGACGTACATTAGTATTGTCAGATCCTTAATAGATTCCTCAGCCCCTGTCTTGGTGCAGTATAGTCGGGAACACCTTAAGAAGTTGGAAACTACAAAATGAGGCAGTGAGGACCGCGGTCGTCCCAGGACAACGAAAATGTAGGTAATGAGGGCTGACCCGGAACTACTATAAGTGCCAGCTCATAGATTATTGATAAAACGAATAATGATTTGCGATGTGTTTATTATTTTTAGAAAAAATAACTATGAGAGAAGCAAAATATTTGTGATGATACTACTGTAATTGGTCCTTTTGCTTTTCCTTGGTCTATTTCCACTAATCCTAATTGTCGGTGGGAGACTGTCATTGCTCGTCTTCGCTTGGGTCACACCGGCCTCACTCACGGCCATTCAATGAGTGGTGACCCAACGACACTTTGTTCACGCTGTAACTGCCCCCTCACTACCCCACATTTATTTATTTATTTTTTTTCGACTGCCCTCTCCTACTCCACGACGTCCATCGCTCTGCTTTACCTCGCATTATTACCCCGCCCTCCGGTGCTTACTGCATTCCATGGTAACTCTTCTACGTTTTATATTTTTTATATTATTGCTTTTCTTTCTGCTCTGCGTATTTTGCATCTAATTTATTTATTTATTTATTTATTTATTTGCTACCTTTGTGCCACATAGGCTCCCTAGGCTTGGTGTTAGTTTTTTCCACTATTCATTCATTCAACTGTACTTGGTTTATTATTAAATCTTTTGTAATATTATTATTCTTGTACATTTAAATAATACGGGCATTTGTCTTCTTAATGTAATAGGAAAAGTATACGGTAGGATACTTATTGACAGTTAGGGAAATAACAGAGGAATTAGTTGGAGAAGAACAGGGAGGCTTTAGGAAGGGAAGAGGTGGTGTAGATCAGTTATTCATTCTTCGATCTTTAGTGGAAAAGTTTCTAGAGAAGGGAAAGAAGTTGTATGCGGCCTTCATGAATTTGGAGAAAGCATATGACAGGGTGGATAGACAGGGATTGTGGAAAGTATTAAGAATATAAGGAGTAGATGGGAATTTGTTGAATGCTGTGAAGAGTATGTATAAGGGTGCTAAGGCTGCAGTACGTGTGGATAGTGAACTGAGTGAATTTTTCTATATGAAGGTTGGGTTGAAACAGGGATGTGTCATGTCTCCATGGTTGTTCAAACTGTATATGGATAGGGTTATAAAAGAGATACAAGGTAGGCAGTGGATGTTGGAGTGGCCCTAATGAGAGAGGGCAGTGTTTGGAAACTCCCTGTACTGTTTGCAGATGATACTGTGTTGTTAGGTGAAGACGAAGGGGAGCTGCAAGGCTCGGTGGATGAGTTTGGGAGAGTGTATAAGAAACGGAATCTAAAGGTGAATGTAGGGAAGAGTAAAGTTTTGGTCTTCGAGAGAGGTGAAGTCAGTGAATGTAGAGTGAGGTTGGATGATGATGAGGAAATGGAAAATGTGAGTACGTTTAAGTACTTGGGTAGTGTGATGAGTAAGGATGGAAGCTTGGAGGTGAAGTGCTTGAAAGGGTACAGCAAGGAAGAAAGGTTGCTGGTTCCTTGAAGGCGGTGATAAGAAACAGGGAAGTGAGCATGGAAGTGAAAAAGTTACTACATGACAGTATTGCGATACCAACTCTAACGTATAGAAGTGAAGTTTGGACGTTGTTGGAGGGACATAAGTCAAGAGTGAGTGCAGTGGAAATGAGTTATTTGAGAGGAGCCTGTGGAGTCACATGGAGAGACAGACTGACAAATGAGGAAGTGAAGGAGCTGTGTGGTGTGAATGTGGATGTGATAGGAAGCGTTAGGAGAAACACACTGAGGTGGTTAGGCCATGTGGAGAGGATGGAGAGTGAGAGACTGACGAGGAGAGTGTATGTGAGTGAGGTGGAGGGGGAGAGAGTGGGGGAGGCCAAGGATGAGATTGAGGGATGGAATGGAGAGGTATATGAGAGAGGGGTGTGTGAATTGGGAGCAGGGCAGTGAAATGGCTGGGGACGGTGACGTGGAGGCGATTTGTTTGTGGCCACCCCGTATGGGATTAAGGCGTCTGGCAATAGATAGATAGAGAGATAGATAGACATTTAAAGAAATTATAGTACTTCTTCCTTTCAACGCATTAGTCAATTTTTAATCTTTTTAAAATTTCCTTTGGCGCCTGGTTGTTTAGTGGGTAATTATTGCACTCCAATCGGATTGAGCCGGTGAAGGTTTATATCCAAGGAGTGGTTGGGGTTGATTGCTCACGTAATGCCACTCAGGGATGAGTGAGGCTGGTCACTCATCTTAAATGTCGGGACCAATGCCTAGCCCCGGGCTCCTACGCTCCTCATGGGGCAATGTAGGATTGGATGATGGATGGATGAATGAAAATTCCCTTTAACTTCTACTTTTAGGGCGTGGCTATCGATAGATAGATGGATAGATAGTCATTGTTTACTAACGCGGATGTAGTGTTGCCAACTTTGCGTTTTTCCTAAAGATCGAGATATTTACATGTATATAGCGCCCATTTTTAATGTTTAGCGGCAACATCTCTAGCTATGTTCTATAGGTTTCTACAGATTTATTGCGAGATATTCCAGTGATTTTAGGTCCTTTTCAACTGATGTTCTAGGGAATTTTTCATTTAACAGTATTCTAGCGGGTTTTTGAGAAAAGTATAGGGTGATTTGTAGCGCTGGATTCGACATCTTATCGCACCTACGGGGCTACGTTTCAACAGGCCTTAGCCAAGGCCTTCTAAATTTTAGAAGGCCTTTCCTCAGCCCCCCAGAGCGGTCCGGGGGTAGTGGGGGTAGCAGTGAAACCACCAAATACTTGGAGCGCGAATTCGCTTTTACTCTAGATATCCTTCTTTCAGAATACTTTTCAGTTATGTATATTTGATAATTTCTGACAACAGTATTAATGTTACATGAATATTTGTCAGCAAAATATAATTGTAAATGCATATTGCAGAAATACTTTGGAAATATTTAAGCCGTAATGAAGAACCATAACAAATCCTGCCTTCAGCACAGCTGCTTCCTCTTCTAATTTCCTCCGATTTTGAAGACGAAATGAACCCAACAGTGCAAGACTACAGTGGAACAAGATGACTTTGGAAGATATGATCATTGTGCAGAGGTGAGGAGGAACCTCATGGAAGTATGATTGTCGCGGGAATGAATGAAAACAAACCTTCAGTCTGTACTCTAGATCCCCGTAGCCTTTACTTTCATTAAGCCGAAAATCAATATTTAATTGAATTGAAGTGGGTATTGTAACAAACCTTTTAATTATGACATGTTAGAGTTCTGTTGTTTCCTTTACACAACTGTGATCTAAAAAATGTACAGCTGTCAGATGTCGCCATAGGAACAGAGACACCTCCCTTCATCCCCACATACGCACCCCAGGCGTCTTTTATTCATGGACTTTGAAATTCCACGCCATATTTAAGGTATTTGGTAACATTTTGAACAGTAATTATTAATTCCCCTCGCAGAATGTACAGCTTTAATCTGCAGTGAGTGGAAGTAGCTGAATTATCAAATAGAGTGAGTGGGATGTTCATATGGGAGACTATTTTCATTCACCTCTGCCCGGAAATGCCAGTCAAATAAGCAGTGTGCTGTTATTGATGTATTTTCCATGATGTTATAACATTTAAATTTGAATTTACAGTACAGAGTTTGCAGTATAAATGATGCTTCTAAGTTCCAAAATAATGATGCAATAATGGATTTGTGTGACTAGGTGAATCACAGAGATAATACTTACCTGAAGCCACACCTGGGAATCAAACATTATGAAGTGTTTTCAGTTTATACAGCATCATTTGGGGAGGGGGGTAAAGAATACTTCCCCAGTATCCCTGCTTGTCATAAAGGGCGACTAAAAGGAATCGTTTTGTCTCCAGGCTTTCTCTCCTTACTGTCCTCTTCACTTCTGTCCCACCTCTCTTCTTCCAGCCTTTATTTTCCCTCTGTATCTTCACTGCCACACAGCCATATTATGTCTTCTGGTAAAATTATAGTTTTAAGCCAAAAAGGTAAACATACACTTTATTTGGGGCTGTAAAAGGACATTACCAATTCAGGTCATATTCCTCCAGTTTGTTTTTTTGTATTTTTCTGACATTTCAGGTGGTAAATTACCTTTTCCTGCTGAAATATTTCTCATTTTTTATCACGCTCCTCGTGCTGCCAACGGCTGTTTATTTACATCGTAAGGGAAGAATCTTAGTGTACTGAAAGGTGGATTGTGTTTCCCAACTTCCAAGCTGGATACTACTGTAGGTCAGGTTAGGTTGTGTTAGGTTAGGTCACATTAGGTTGAATTAAATTATTAGGTATAGTTAAACTAGGTTCGGTTAGGTTTAGTTCAACACTTAGGTTAGGATAGTCTCTTCCACCGTTATGCTTGACGAGTCAAACGAGTTGACACAGCTAACACAACAGGGGAAACAAATTTCGCATGGAACATGTATTTTCCACCCCAAAAATATTCACAAAAATGTAACAGATTATCAGGAAGATGAAAAACTGATTAGGTAAGTCGCTTATACTGTCTCAGATAAAGCGTTTGTTTACCGTAAAAAATTCAGGTATAAGATCTTAATCCATTTTATTGGTATTTACACATTTCTAAGACACTTTTCTTCTGTGGCATTTTTGTCGCAAATTACAGGTGGTCCCTGACTTACAATTGGCTTACGTTTGGAGAGACTGGTCATGTCAGAAATGCTTGTAATAAACCTAAGCAGCCGAACATCATAGCCTAGCCAAACCATCAGTCCTATTAAACGTGCTTAGAACACTTACATTAGCCTATAGTTGGGCAAAATCATTAGCACAAAGCCTATTTTATAATAAAGCGTTGAATACCATGTTATTTATTGAATACTGTACAGAAAGTACAAGATTGGTAAAATGGGCACTGCCTTTATTTTTATTTTACTCCTGAAGATAACCTAACAACCTATCCCAACCATCAAGAGTAAAATAAAATCAGTGTGTCAGAGTGTCATAGCATTGCCTGAAATACCTTGCTAACACCTTCTATAACATCTCCATCACAAATGACCTCTGGGGCTGTTAATGACTCCCAGGGATGGTAAATGACCATCAAGGCATCCAGCAATGGATAGATAGGTAGATAAGTGCTGTAGTTTCCCACTAAGAAATGGTGCTAGTTGGTAGGGTTAAGAAATAGGAAATGAAAGAAAATATGGAAGGTGAACTTGAAACAGAGTGACCTGTGAAATGAATCATATACTATACAGTGCAGCCTCGATATGTGATAGGGATTGCATCAAGTGAAGACCCATTGGATAATGAATTATCGCATAATGAGGTCAATATAAGATGGGTTGAATGGGGTTAAGGAGGGTGACCTCAACTGCAAAGCCTTAAAGTACACTCAGCCCTCGATTTCCCGGACTAAAAGTGGAGAAATCCAGTCCGGGAACCACAAAAGTTCGGGGCCACGGCCCATTCCCGTACGTTTACCATACTCGGTCCGGCAGTTGCCAATATTCAGTACTCGCCCCGGACTTTAACCACATTTTGTCCAGCACTCAGTATTTCATGTACCAACGTAAGTTACAAAACGTGGTTTAATACAGTGACAACATATGACTGCATAAAAGGAAAAATAAATATATTTAACATATTGTACTGTATGTACTTACTGTACTGTATTGTAGAGAGGATGTAGGTGTATGTCGTGATCGTATAGTGGTTCTCCGAATAGCTTAAAGTATTCGAGGTCAGACACGACATCCATCGGTGAATTTGTAGCACCACTGGAGTCATGTTGAGCTGCTTGGTTCAGGAGGAGGTGGCTTGGCAGTGGCAGACTAGCTCATACCACTGGCGCCTGGTTCAGGAGAAGGTGGCTGGGCAGTGCGTGGTTTAAAAAAAACTATCAATCTTAGACTGGCGGCCAGCCTGGTGCTGCATCACAGTAATTTCTGCACGGAGAAGGCGGAGCTGATCATAATGCTCCTGGATGTCCTTGTTGTTGCTGTTTGCCACAAGCTGAAGTAGTGTATCTGCACACTCCCTGATCACAGACATCCTTACGGTTGTTGGCTGCTCGATGTCACTGTCGCTTCTTTGCTTCCCAGTCACTGCTGCCACTATATGTTCCTCGGACAATATTTCATGCCCCTCTGCAGCTTCTTTTTCTTCTATCCACTTATGGATGTCATCTAGCGTAACTGCATTTTCCCAACCCGTATGGAGAAGGGCGTGGAAGTCTGATGCCTCGAACCCTTCAAAATCAGTCGTAATCTTCGTCCTTGAGGAGTGTTTTCCATGTGTTGGTAAGCGTGGAATGATTGACATCACCCCATGCCTCAGCCAAGTTGTGGATGGTGGAGCAGATGTTGTATGCTTTAATATTCTCCAGGGTTCTCCTCCCTCTTGCATCTTCTTCCTTGTCAGCCTCAGTCTTCAACACAACCAGCACTTCATCAGGACAGGAAGCATGTTCAAACAGTCCTTGAGAGCCTTGGGTTTTGCAGACTTCCCCACAATAGCCAGTTTGAGCCTGTGTGTACCTGGTGCAATACCACCACACATCATTGATAACTACTCTTTATTAATCTTTTTACCTGGCACCTTATGCTTGTCCTTCCTTGCCTGGGTACTATTAGGCAGCGACCTCCACATTACCCCAGTCTCATCCACATTGTAAATCTGACTTACTGATAAATGTTCATGCTTAACTCCTAAAGTACTAATAGGATCGATTGATCCTTTTCCAGACTTTTGCTTGATGCCCAATAGGATCGATAGAGGAGCCTTTGTAAAAAACTGCGGACACTAGGCTTCAGCCCAATTATGATGCATATTGATGCAAACCAATGAGAACTAAGTCCTGAGTAGGGAGGGGGGAGGATCCGGGCCTCTACCCATGGTGGGGGGGTGATTCCCCCACCGCCCTCTCGCCACCTGCCTCAACCCCCAAACCTTTTGTGTCCTCTCCCCCTCCCTCACTTGTGACTGGATTCACAGCTCCTCCTACCAACTCTGTAAAGCTGATTTTTCCATGCCACACTCTCCCCACCATCCTCCCTCCACCTTCCTCCCTCATTCTCCCCCCTCCACCCCTTCATACTCCCTCCACATCAAGCTGCTATTTTCTTGCTGTGGCCATGTGATAAACATTTGACATATGAGAATGATATATACATTTTCTGGTGTGTAAAATCATGATCTTTCATTCTATAATACCAAAATTAATGTTGGTGCAATTTTTTTTCTCCCTCTCTATATGCAAGGGTTGCCGGTGTCAATTTTTGACGATCTTTGACAGGCTATAGCTCAGTAACCAGTTGGTCTAGAATGCTCTGGGCATAAGGTGTGTAAATTCAAGCTCTAAACCTTGGGCATAACACTTTTTACTTCTGTAAGAGTCGAAAAATCGGCTCCATGTACAGGTTTTCAGGGGAGTTCGGTTGATCGAATTGCATATCCTGGGGGTCAATAAGATCATCTAACTTCAATCTAAACGGTTCAGCACTGGCAGTATCGGCACTGCCAGTCTTGCCTGACACTTTCACACTATGGATGGCTGTGGCGTTTCCTAAAACACCACAGCCATCCATTACTTGCCTTAAAATCAGCAATACCCATGTGTGCAACAAGCTTTGCAGCACTGGTAGCCAGCTCCACACCTCTCACTGAGACACCACAAGCCTGCTGCTGAATGTACCATTTGTGCACAGCAGCATCTAAGTCAGCACTCTTTGAACTTTTCATGTTTTTCACCTGATCCAATCTTCTCTGCCTCAGACACAGAAAACTTCACAGCATATCTCTGCAGCTTTTCTTTCGCTTTTCTGACGTCAGATACAGTCTGTTTTTTTACATCATAGCGACCATCTTCCCAGCCTCAAGTTTCCTTATTAACTAAAGTTTTGGGGACAATGAGAGATGCACAGGCTTCTTTGTGCACTTGGTCACTTTCCTAGGAGTTGGTGGTGCCATCCTGGAGATATTAACTGTTCAGATAATGCTCAAATGTAAGGGCACAGCGCGGCTGCTTTAAGGCATGAGACAACAGTAAACAAATGTCCCGCGCACACGTGGCTGCCTAGCAGGTGGCCTGGACATTGACTAGGGAATGGAACGGATCACTGCATGCGGGTAGTTTGAAACGTAAGTTTCAGTATTTTCATTATTTTGTCTGGGAAATCTGAAATCCGGGAGATGGGTCTGTCAAATCGAGGGTCAAGTGTACCCCAAAAAAAAAAAAAAAAAAAAAACTTTGTCATCCACCAGAAGTTCGTCCTATGCAGATACGAGTCATCACCAAGGGTTCCCCGCCCCCCAGGATGGGGGACAACTGGAGGGCCTGGACGATCACTCCATAAAAAAGATACGGTATCACTTTACTTAATATCATACACTGCACAAAATATTGTGCTGTTATTTGGCAATAACTGTGGTGTTTCAGTGGCTTTTCATGCATAAAATAAAACAAAAGGCAATGATCACAGTCACTGCAAACACCGGACAGGCATCTTGGCTCAGTAAACTGTGTAGAGGCCTAAAACGGGGACGATGGTTACGTGAGGTTGATTTCCAAGTCACAAGTTTCAGTAGCTATTTCACACACAAAGTTTCACTTTATATTGCACACTGCACTATTTGTTATGGCCTTGCACTGTTATTTGGCAATAAGAATAGTGTACCTGTGGCCTTTCATGCAGGGGTAGAGGACCCCCAAAATGGGATGATGATTACATGTGGTTGACATGATTTTTAAATTACAAGTTACAGTACTGGTACTGTATATCACACACAGAAACCATCACTTCACTGAATATTGCACACTGCACCATTTGTTAAGCACTTGCACAGGTATTTGGTGATAACAATGGTGTTTCAGTGGCCTTTCATGCACAGACTCGAATGAAAGGCAACAGTCACGGTAGACATAAACACTGGGCGGCCATTTTGGCTTGCGTGTGTCACTGCTTCTGCGCGAGATTCTCGGAGGCAGCTGTAAAAAATATTGTTGTAGCAAAATTGATTGAATTTTTTAACCTACCGAGACTTGGTATAACTTTTTAATTATTGTTGCAGCGATTAATCACATAACGTGGCGTCATTAATAAATCTGCACTGTATCCATTCCCTCATTGTGCAGGCCTTCGAATTAGGAACTTATTTAAATTACCAGCGATTTTTGTGTTCTTTTTCAGCCATGTGATATCTGCTGATCATGGAAGTCAGCGATGTTAGCTGCCAAGACCTGCTGACAACAGAAGAGACTAGTAAATTCAGCAGCCAAGAGTTACTGACAACCATGGAGACTGACAAGGTTGGCAGCCAAGAATTACCAACAACCATGGAGACTGGGAATGTTGGCAGCCAAGATTTGACAACAACCATAGACAACATCGAGGTGAAGGTTAACAGCCAGGACAGTGTTGAGAGCATGGATCATTTTGACACCGGTGGTGATGAGTTTTTTGTGTGTCAAGATCTGATTGATTTTGATCTCCCTGATAGTGCTCCTTGGAGGGAGAGGTTATCAGAGGAAGAGAAGAAGGGACTCGCTACTTTTGGTGACATGTTGAAGGATATTGTTAGGTTTCAGGCTATGTGGAAGTCTTCAAAAGCATTGTTGGATAAGAATATAATAAACAAAGCCCAGAAACAAATGCTGGAGAGGTTTATTCACCACATTAATGTAGAAGAAGGCATTGGAACACAGGATTTCAAGGCCACACAAGAGATAATGAGTATGGTGGAAAGTAGTGGTGAAGGAAACACACCTAACTTACTAAGCTCAGACTCTGAAAATACAAGGCATCTAATGATGGTAGAGAATCAAGAAAATGTACCGGTACCTTCCAGGATACTTTGCACAAATACTAATAAGAAAATGAGCATGGTAGAGAAGCAAAATGAGGGGAATGCCCATCATAACATTAATGACACACAGCCTCTGCCAAAAAAGGATATGGCTATAGTGGAGAAGAGGAATGAAGAATACAATCCCCCTAACATACTCTGCACACAGTCTGCAAATGTTAAGAATGTGACAGTGGTAGACAAGCATATTAGAGAAGATATCCTGCCAAACATTCTTCATCCACAATCCAGTCATAAAAGTATGACTGAAGTGAAAGTTAATGAAGAAAATGTACCTCCTAACACCCTTCATGCACTCTTAGACCCCAAAAGGAAAGCAATAGTGGCAGAGACTGATAATGAAATAAACATGTCTCCTAAAACTCCTCGTTTACAGTCATTGCTGCATGGTACACCGAAAAGACACCTCTCAAAAAATCAAAGGGAAACAAGAAACTTGCTCTTGGCTTGGCTGAAATTGGCCAAAATGGCTGCAAAGGAGAGGGAGCTTAACCCATCAAACTCAGGGCTGTTAGAGCTTAAGAACTATATTGTAGAAATTCATAAAACATTGATGACTGGTGTTATTGATGAGAGCACAATGACCCCACCAGGTGTTTTCAGTACGCGTGAAAGAGTAGCCACCTATAAGGGAGTTTTGCACAAGTACCCAACAAAGGGGAGTCCAGAGGAGTGGGAGAAGGAAGTTTGGACAGTGCTAGATAGATATAATGGCCTAGTAGAAAAGGCAAAAAAGGATATTAAAGATAATGGTGGAGACAAAGCCATGGAAAGTTTGTTCAAATGTGCAGCATGGCTTCTGTTCACCCTGGTGTCTCTGCATCCTTTCAGTGACGGTAATGGCCGACTGTGTAGACTGTTAGCCAGTTATTCATTGGCCATAGTTACACCTTTCCCGTCTCCCATCTACAACATATTCAGCCCATCCACAAAGCATGATTTCATTGATGCAGTTGTAGATGCACGTCAAAGCTCTTCTCAGCACCCTGCTCAGCTTGCTGGTCTTATGGTGGAGTCAAACTGGTATGCTTGGAAACAGTTTCTCTGTCTAGTTGGTCCTGCACTAACCATCACCAGATCACAAGACGAACTTCTCTGATGGAACACTGTCTTGCCACAGTGCAAACACTTGTTATATGTGTATTCCAAGAGATCAGTGAAGTTGTACTATACTCCTATTACTCTAACTTGGCCAAAAATCGCGATCTCAGGAACTTAAATTCTGAGCTGTAACAAGAGACTAAGACTAGGAAATGGTCATAATCATGATGAAGTGCTATGGAAAGGATGCAGAACCATAGCGTTGTCTTTTTTTTCACATTCCGGTATGTGAAATAAGCTGCAGAAGGACAAAATCAGAGCCAGGTTGAAGTAAAAGGACAGTAGTTATGTATTGCAAGAGAGCAGTGACTCTACTCTTCAACCAGACTAGACAGGTTCACTGGTTCGAATCATGTATGAGTCCCCTTCACCAAGTTAGCAAAAACAAGAATATAAATTCACAAGTAAACTACAGTGAATTCTGTCATTAATTAAGTATTGTTGCAGGAAAGATGAATGCAGAATTTTCCCTTGTCTCTTGGTCACCCTGCAGAAACAAACTGCAGTCAGGAGAGGATAATTTTTGCAAGCTATTTTGTGAATCTAACGTCCATATGCTTAAAAGTTACCTAGACTTTTGAATTGGTGTAGATTTTTATCCTTGTGATTTCACTTAGCTCAGTGGTTATATAAGACTTCTACTGCTGCACAGCCTTCCCACAGCACTTCTTTGTAACTAGCATCATATTCAAGTGGTAATCTTGTCTTACACCTCAGCATTCAAGATGGATAGATGGCAATATTAGGCCAAATTATAGTAAAATAAGTGTCCCCAGTTATTAACCAACAGTCTCTGAAATACACAATGCTTCAGTATTGTAAAGAACCTGAAGAATATGCAGGAAATCATCATCAGTTCATCATAATCATTTTTAGCATCACCATGACCACCATCATCATTCCTCTCATCACCACCACCACTACTATCACCACCACCATCGTCATCATATTTGCTTTTATTGCAGTTGTGGTGCATTAATCCTTTGGCTGTGCATATCAAAGATTTTATTATGATTTTTAAAGAGTCTACAGTTACTAAGTCAGTTTTATATGCTGTACAATCAGAGGTAATAGTTAAAAATTATTATTATTATTACCGTATGAAAATTATTATTATAAGCTATTATTTTTAAGCTAGCACATTAAGATACTTTGTGTTTTAGTCCTCTTGGTGTGTATGTAGGTTTTTATTCTCATTTTTAAACTGCCATTGCTACACCTGCTGTGAGTCATTATGCTGAAATGGAAGAAAAATAAATAAATTCTTGAGATACAGTGTAGGTATAAGCTGTGTCTCATCCTGAAGTCATTTAGTTTTAAGTGTGGAAATTTATTGTGATTTTAAGACTCATTATGGTACTTAATTATAATTGTTGTTGTTAATACATTATTGTTAGTAGTGGTAGTAGTAGTTCTATTACTACTACTACCGGTATTACATTTTTAACGTATTCTAAAGTTGGTCTGTTATCATCTGACAGAACTAGGTCACTGCCACATCTTGAACACTGAATTGTATTGATAAACATTGGCTGTGAGGTAGGAATGAGTCTCCTTGGTTACCAGTGAAATCAGTCATCCAATCTGACTTCACTTGGTCATCAACCAAGCTGAAGAAAGAATATAGATGCTTGACAGGTTAGAGTAAACCTTCTACTGTATACTGTGGTGCTTTTGGCTGTGTGTTTTGTAGTCATAATTGATTTTAAGTCACCATTATTGTGTGTTAGAAAACATTAGGAGAAATACATTGAGGTGATTTGGCCATGTGGAGAGTGAGAGACTATTGAAGAGAGTGTACAGTGTGTGAGTGAGGTGGTGGGGGAGAGAGAGAGAGCCGGGGGGGGAAGGAAGACTGAGGATGAGACGTAAGGATGGAGTAGAGAGTTATATGAGAGGGGAGGGCAGTGACATGGCAGGGCTGACAGGGCAACATGTATGGGATTTGTTTGTGGTCACTCCAAATGGGATCAGATTAAGGTGCCTGGGTGTAGACAGGTAGTTTTAATGTGTTCCACCTGATGTTTTTCTTTTTCTTTTTCATATAACCTTAATTTCTTCCCTTTTGATTTTTTTGTACTGGCTTTGTTATAATCTGTTTCCTCTGATGTGTTATTAATAATAAGATTGTTGTTATAACTACTGTTGTTTTTATTTTCACCAGCATTTATGTATTGATTTCTTTAATTTTTTTGTATTCTTTCTATCCAGTTGCATTTTTGCATTTTTTTTAATCTCACAACTGGGTGCAGAGAGTGAGAAGTGTGAGCGTCAGGGGTAGGGTTGCAAGAAGCAGACCAAAAGAACCTGGTATGAGGTCATAGAGTATGACTTCAGGGATAAGGGACTGAATTTGGAGGCTGCCAGAGATCGAGCAGCGTGGAGAGCTGCCATTAAAAGACCAATAAGGTGACCCACTTTTGAAAACTTTCCTAAACTTATCAGTTTCAGTACTTTTTTCCATTATTTCTGCCCATGCAAGCACACTTGTACCGTTTTTCCCAAAATCAGTCGATATTTACAGGTCTCACAAGGAGCTTGAAAGTTTGAGTTTGGGTGAAAAATGACCAAACTGACAACTTTTTACAGGGTGATGATATATTAACATACTGTACTGTATACTGTAGGTATATTTTCTGAGTCCTCTCGATGGGACAAATTGATGCATATAAACTCTTCCTATGAGTTGGGTTTAAAAAGTTGCTTATTTGAAGTGTAGGAACTAAGAGCATATTATGTAGCTTTTGGGTCTAAACATGCAGTGTAATATTTTGGATGTATTTCTCCTTGGCATTGTGTGGGAATGTACCTTTCCTTAAAAGCCAGGTAGCAGAAGAGTAGCCATGGGACAAATGTATGTCTTCAGAACCATGCAGGTAAATGACACATGAAAGTGGTTTAAAGACTACACTAATGTTGATAGTGATCACTCACTGACAATGAAAACACGAATTACATAATCATTCACTTTGTCCGTTAATGGCAGGTTCTTGTCTGTTTTCCTCTCCTTCGTGTCTGCCCTTTTTCACGTCATTCTCTTTGTGTCGCTCCACATTGTCATGCCCTGTTCATGTCTCTTGTCCTTTCAGGTTGTCTGCAATCCAAAATAATGGTGCAGTATTGGTGTACTGCTGCCTACTTCTTCATTCACCCTTATCATTCTTTTTCTGTGTCTGCCCTCCTCTCTTCCTATTTCTCCCATCATCCACTCACTTGATGTAATGCTGCCTACTTCCTCCTTCACCCTTATCAATCTTTTTCTATATCTGCCCTCTCCTCTTCCTATTTCTCCCATCATCCACTCACTTGATGTAATGCTGCCTACTTCCTCCTTCACCCTTATCAATCTTTTTCTGTGTCTGCCCTCCTCTCTTCCTGTTTCTCCCATCATCCACTCACTTGATGTAATGCTGCCTACTTCCTCCTTCACCCTTATCAATCTTTTTATGTGTCTGTCCTCCTCTCTTCCTGTTTCTCCCATCATTCACTCATTTGATGTAGTGCTGCTTATTTCTTCCTTCACCTTTATCATTCTTTTTCTGTGTCTGCCCTCCTCTTCCTATTTCTCCCATCTTTCCTGCTACTTTTTATTATTCCTCTTTCCTTTTCAGGTGGCTTTACATTGAGTGACAAGCCTAATGGTTTCCTGTAATCCAGGAAACCATTTAAACATTGGGTGGTAACCACATAACCAACCCATACATGTCAACAAGTGGGTTGGCAGGTGCCCCTCTTCGTAATACAACTACAGTAACTCAGAGACAAACAGCCACCCCTTACAGGATTATGACATCTGACAATAGACAGATAGGTAGAACCTTAGCAATGCATATTCCATAATAGTTACAAGAACGGTAACGTATAATGGATTATTATATATGACGTCTGTGCATTCCATGATCATGACACGGTAACAGTTGTGGCAATGAGTACGTGGGGCCGATTTATCTGATAAGTGATAAAAGATAAGGTGTATGAGCACACTACGTAGCCTGCATTATTCACTCTTCATCCACACACCTTGAAAAGTGTAGAGGCTCTTCATTAACCCTTTCAAAACGAGGCTAGGCTCTTCATTAACCCTTTCAAAACGAGGCTAATTCTTCCCTACTGCCAACGACGTTTTTTTTTTTTTTTTTTTTTTTTGCCCCTCATACTGAAGTGGTTAGAAGAGTCCTATTAGTAACTCTTCTAAATTTCAGTATGAATTGTTAGGGTGATTTTTTTCCCCTAGTATGGCAGAGTGATTTACGTTAGGGAAACCGTCTCGCTTTGAAAGGGTTACAACGTGCAGGGTTGACTGGACCACGGTAACTTTTGTGAGTATGGTTTTCTGTTCATTATTTTGCTATTTTCTGTGTCATCTTGCTGTCATCTGTATTCTCTCGCCATCACATGTACCCTCTCGCTATTTTCTATATATTCCCACTATTTACCTGTGTTGTCTTGCTATTTACTATGTCATTTGCTATTTGCTGTGGCTTTTACTTAGGGATACTAGCTTCTTTTATTGCGTTGTAATATTTTGCCATTCAGATAGCCATTATCGCAGGAGTGGGTGTACAGTTTCCTCTCTCTCTCTCTCAGTGCAAAGGAAAACTGCACGTCTGCTTTAATTAACTTGAAAATTCTTGCAGTATGTCGGTGTTTGATTCAGGTTCCTTTATATAGTTTTTAATGTTGTTCATGCTGCCTCTAGTTTATTTATTTATTTTATTTTTCTCGAACTGGAGGGGCTGGGTATACTACAGTGACCCCTCCATTCCTATATAGATTTATGTGCTTCAAGAGGATAGGAGGGTGTACCAAATTGAATAAATCACCTAAGGAATGATGTTAGGGGCTTTACCAACGAGAACACAGGCTTCCCAACCCCCAGAATTGCCCCAGATAAGATACCTCTTATCATTGTCATGATGTCTGTTGTACTCACTTGGTTTTCACGTGATGAAACTGACCAACTCTATCTATCTGTCCGTCTATAGCCAGGTGGCATAATCCCGTAGGGGGTAGACATTTGTCTTTGAGTTAGTTGTTTTACAGGAAGGGGCAGTAACCTCGCGCCAACCCACTTGGTGACACATAGGCAACACCTATGGGTTGGTTATGTGGTCACCACCCAGCATTGTAAATGGTCTCCAGGCTTACAGGAAACCATTAGGCTTGTCACTCAATGTAAAGCTACCTGAAAAGGAAAGAAGAGTAATAAAAAGTGACAGGAAAGATGGGAGAAATTGGAAGAGAGGAGGACAGATACAGAAAAAGAATGATAATGATGAAGGAAGAAGTAGGCAGTACTACATCAAGTGAGTGGATGATGATGGTCACCACCTACCACTCTCATATGTAGTATTATGACTTGTATTCTCATTGGTTGGGGAAGCTCCCTGCCACCTTTTTCTAAGCAGCTTATTTTTCTTATTACACCTTACTGCCCTACTCTGTGCTAAATAAATCCTTTACAGTATCTCCATACTTTGCACAACATACAAATGGATATTAACCAGTCATATCCAAAATTAAATCTGTAAGGAAGAGGTGTTAGAGACCTTCCTTACCTAATGACAATATGGATCTGTGTTGTGCTTGTGTACAATTTGAGGTGCCTTAGTTTTAGGGATGGCCTGAGTCTCCTTGGTTACTAGTCAAATCAGCCCTCAAATCTGACTACACCTGGCCATCAACTGAGCTGAAAGGGGTTAGGGATCTTTGTCAGGTTAGAGTAAATGAGTCTCTTTGGTTACTAGTCAAATCCACCCTCCAGTCAGACTACATCTGGCCATCAACTGAGCTGAAAAGGGTTAGGGATCTTTGTCAGGTTAGAGTGAGTCTTCTTGGTTACTAGTCAAATCAACCCCTCCCGCCTTATTGATTGTGCATATCTGCTTTTTTCCAGTCTTGTGATAACTGCTGTCAGCCATGGAGGTCAAGAAGTTTGGCATCCAGAATCTGCTAACAACCAAGGAGACGGAGGGAACTGACGCCCTGGAATTCCCAGCGACTGTGGAAGCAGAGAAGGTTGACAGCCAATTTTCACTAACAACCAAGGAGACTGGCCAAATTAATGGTGAGAATTTTTCCTCAACCGACATGGGTCATTTTGAAAAGAGGAGTGGAGGGAATTTTGTCGCTTGTCGAAACCTCATTGATTTTAACCTTCCTGAATCTGTCCCATGGAGAGAGAGACTGCCGGAGGAAAAGAAACAAAGGCTGACAAGTTTCGAGGACATGGTGAGGGAGATTGTGGCGTTTCAGGACCTTTGGAAGTCAAAGAAATCATCCTTGGATAGAAATGTTGTTGAAGAAGCCCATAAGAAAATGCTAAGAGAGTTCATTCACCACATCAATGTTGAAGAAGGCATTGGAACGCAGGATAAGGAGGCGATAGGAGAGATAATGAGTATGGTTGAGGAAAGTGCAGGTAGTGTGATTCCTAGTGTACTGTATTTAGGATCTACTAGTAAGAAAACTAGAGTAGAGGCAGAGATGGTGGATAAGGATATATCTCATGACATACTTGGTTTACCCGACAAGAAAAGTGTGATAATGAGTATGCTGGAAGATGGTAGTGAAGAAGACATTATTCCTAGTATAAGGTGCTTAGAATCTCCTAATAAGAGTAGGTTAGTAGCAGAGAAGGTTAAAAGACAAAATATAACAGCTAACACATGCTCACAACCTGACAAGGAAAACAGTAAGACAGAGATGGGTAGGTTAAGAAATATACCAGAAAATATGAAGAGGAGGATAATGATGCAAGATGCTGATAAAGAAAATGTTCATCCTTACCTTCTCACACAACCCAAGCAAAAAAATATAAGAGTGAGAAGTCGGGATGAAGAAAGCATACCTAGAAACACTCTTCACACACAGTCAGACTCTAAAAGGAATATGGGAGAGGGAGAGAGGTATGATATTTACACACAGCCAGGCTCAGAAGGGAGAGTGGGAGAGGTAGAGAAACATGAAATAAACACACTTAGGACATTTCCCGTACCATCACAACAACCAAGAAGACAAATCACAGAATGGGAAAGAAACTTGAGAAAAAATGAACGGGAGACAGTGAACCTGGTCAAGGCGTGGAGAAAACTGGTCAAGATGGCTGAAGAAGAGAAAGAGCTTGACCCCTCCAACTCAGGACTTCTGGAACTTAGAGATTATATTGTAGAGATACATAAGACACTGATGACTGGGGTTATAGATGAGAATGCCATGACTCCAGCGGGTGTTTTCAGTACGTGCCGGAGAAAGGCGGAATATAAGGGCAAAGTCCACTACTACCCTACTAGAGAGAGCCAGGAGGAGTGGCAGAGGGAGCTTTGGACCATGCTGGACAGGTATAATGGGCTAATTGAGGAAACCAAAATGGAGATGCTGAGGGATAGAGAAAAAGGTACCGCATGTCTTTTCAAATGCGCAGCGTGGCTTTTGTTTACACTCGTGTCCCTACATCCCTTTAGTGACGGTAATGGCCGCCTCTGTAGACTCCTAGCTAGTTACTCCCTGTCTCTAGTCACCCCCTTTCCATCATCCATCTACAACATCTACAGCGATACAGAGAAATACGATTTTCTTGAAGCACTGGTCAATGCGCGAGACAGCTCCACACAGCACCCTGTGCATCTTGCAGCCCTCATGGTGGAGTCCAGTTGGTGTGCTTGGAAGGAGTTTCTGGACCTTGTAGGCTTGAGGAGGACTGTGGAGGATGCCAGTGTTGACAGCCAAGATTTATTAATAACCAAGGAGACTAATGATTTAAAGATTAACAGGCAGGTGTGTATTATCAGTTGGGATTATTTTAAAGCCATTGGTGCCAGAATTTCCATCACTTACCAAGATCTCACAAATTTAACTCTTCTTAAAAGTGATCTTTGGAGAAAACAATTTACCTGGGAAGTGAAAGGGGGATTCTTTGGTTTTGTCAAGGTGGACTGTAACATCTCTCAGCGCTCTATCTATCTTGTTTTCGTTGTGGAGTTAATCTGTTGTGCGTGGCGGCAGTTTTTATCACTACATTCAGGCTCGTATTCTCGTCAGTTGAAGATGCTCCCTAACATCTCTTACTGAGCAATTTATGTTGCTTAATGCACCTATGGGTAACTACACCACCAAATGGTTTCCTGTACACCAAGAAACCATTTACTACGCTGGGTGGTAACCTTGTAACCAAATTATGGCGCCTGGTTGTTCAGTGAGTAATTAAGGCGCTCCAGTCGGATTGAGCCAGTGAAGGTTTATATCCAAGGGATGGTTGGGGTTTATTGCTCACGTAATGCCACTCAGGGATGAGTGTGGCAGGTCACTCTCATCTTAAATGTCAGGACCAACTTGCCTAGCCCCGGGCTCCTACGCTCCTCATGGGGCGGCATAGGATTGGATGATGGATGGATGAGTACAAATAATAAGCATATGGAAGTGTGGCTCATTAGTCTGGGCAAATTTGGGCTGTCTGGACTTTGCTACTCCTCACCCTGCCCTAGGGTGGGAAAGGAGGTCCAGATGATGATGATGATGATGATGATGATTATATTATTACTGTATTATTATTATTATTATTATTATTATTATTACTATTATTATTATTTTAATTACTATTACTACAACTACTATCACTAGTAGTAGGAGAGTTGCATTATTAATAGTAGTAGTAATATATGATATTGAATTAAGGATATTCATCAAAAATCAGACCAGATTTTTAAAAATTTAAGATAGTTTTGAAGCATTTTTCATCCCAGTAATTTTAGGTGTGTATATCATGATATGTATTATGGATTTAAGAACACATTTGTAGTAAAGTCATTTTTTATACTGAAAAGCATTGAGGAAAATTTTGACTTTATTTTTTTAACTTAGCATGGTTTAATCCATTTGCACCCAGTGTCCTTAGTATACTGTAGGGTGGAACTGGACATTATCAAAAGTTAATGAAGAGGGGAACCCTGGAGTAGGGACCTATGAGCTGATAGGCGGAGGGCAGTACACTTATTACCCTTCCAGCACAGTCCCTCACACAGGAACCCCGCGAGGTAATAGGTGAAGGTATCAATATTGCTTTGATTCTGTAAGATGAAAAGATCTATAGAATACTCATATATATGTATGTACCAGGGGTAACACCTGAGGGAGGTAATTATGGTGACCTGGATGATGTAGTGGCCTTGTATCCTGGGTTATTGGGGGAATAACTCGCTACAGGCTCAAAGGCCTATGTTATGGAGATGAGCACCGTGGCCAAGCGCCTCATGGCATATACTCCCATCTTTACCGTTACCTTTACCTTTTGTATATGTATGTATGTTTATGAATGCATGAATGTTTATGTGTATGTATGTAATTATGTATGTTTATATTTCGAGATATATATATAATTATGTATGCATGTATGTATGTATGTATATGTATGATGTATTTTATACTGAATGCGTGGATGGTAAAAATACATACATATACAGTAGCAGTTGTATTTTATTGTTGCCTTTTGGTTATAGCAGTGTAAGGTATCTCTCTTATACATTCCTGTACTCTTTTCAATCTAACTTGGCCCAAAATTATCACTCCATCTTCATTGCTGGGTCATAGCAATAGATTATCGCTAGAATTTGATGCTAGTCATGAAGAAGTGCTATGGAGAGGATGTAGAGGCATGGTATTATCTTTCTGCCACTGAGCTATGTGAAATAAGCTGCAAAAAGGCGAAACTCTGGGCAAGGTTGCTGAATGGTGGATAGTCATTCTCTCTCTCTCTCTCTCTCTCTCTCTCTCTCTCTCTCTCTTTCATACACACAGCACAACTCACTCTTGTTTCAGTTTTAATCAAACCGTGGACAGGTTAAGGGTCAACCAAGGATAAAGTTCCTGGATTTTATGTTCATGTCACAGGACCAAAAATATAGACAGTGGGTGTTTGTGCTGAAGTGGTGATATGTGGAGGTGTATGGCACGTGGGAATGAGGGGCGTCGGGGAATGGGCAGCTTGATGGCCAGATGGATGCATAAAAAAGAAAAAAGAGAAAGAGAGTAATTGATAGATGGGTAGATGGAGGGAAGGTGAAAGATAGATAGATAGATAGATAGATGGGCATAAAAGGTTTGGATTATAGTGAGAGAGAGACAAATTGATGTAGATAGATAAATTAAGAGAGATATAGGCAGGTAGGTAGGTTGATAGATATGTAGGTAGGTAGACAGAGGTAGGTAGGTTGATAGATAGGTAACCAGGAAGATAATTACAGGTAGACAGATTAAGAGAAATATATATGTAGGTAGGTATATAGTCATACATGTGTAGGTAGGTAGAGGTAAGTAGGTAGGTTGGTAGATAAACAGATAAATGGTAAAAAAGGATCAGGTAGATAGCAGTAGGTAGGTAGATAAGTAGATAGATAACCAAATAGATAATTAACTGGTAAAATGATTAGACAGATAGAGGTAGGTTGATAGATAAGTAGATAGACATTACCAGACAAATAGTAAAGAGAGAGAGAGAAAAAAAAAAAGATTACCCAGTAGGCAGACAGGTAAATCAAACAAGGTATATGCTTTCTAATTGCTTATATTTTTTTCATATTTTTTCAAACACTTGCTGGGTGGAAGTTCGTTGGAAATGTGCGCGTTCCGGCGATGAAAATGGTGCCCTGTGTAGCTGTGATGAGAGCCCCTTAACCCTTTCCAACCGGCGACTTATTCTCTGGTCTAGCTGCCAACAGGAGAGCCAGAAGATTTGGTTCAAACTAGATTTTTTCAGTTAATTTGAGGGCTTAGATCTAGACTTCCCTAACCTCTTAACTTTCTAGAGGTTTCCCCTTAAGTACAATTGTCCAGCATAAAAAAATTAGCTGTGGGAATTTCGGGACGTTTCAGCTGTCTAGCCTGTCATATCATTAGTGAATGACTGACGGACAGCGGGGTCCCTAGAGCCGCGCCCTTATCTAAAAATACATCATCGGGTGGAAGGGGTTAACATCGATTCACAAAACACAAGATGAATTCCCTGTGGTAACTAAGATTTCCTTTTCCAGTTAAAACAAGGAGAGGAAAGTGCATGTTGTCCCATATACCTTGCTTATCCTGCAATATTTAGGCTTGGTTACGTAGGGAAAGCAATCCATTAATTTAGTGAATCTTATAAGGGGCGTCTGCTTTGTTGTGGTGTTTTTAAAAGACTGTGGGGTAGCTTTTCGTTGGTGGAGGAAGGTTCTTAGCGCCGTCCTCTCACCGGTTTATTTCTGCATGTGGTGTGCCCTTAGTGCCTGGGGGTATCATTTTTTTCCCCTGTAATTTCCCGATGTTTTTATTCAGTTTGGGATAGACTGTGGACTTGAGCAGTTAGACGTAGCCTGAATAAACCCTTTGCCAAATTGTCATCCCTTAAACTGAGTAAAAATCATCCCATAACTGCAAGAACAGGCTTCAATACACGTCACCCGGCGTTTAGGGGCGTAAAATGTGGTTAACAAGGGGAAAGTCAGTAAAAAAAAAAAAGAGGGAATATATAGTTGTCATCTGTGAATCAGTCGAAGAGTCAGCGTTCTTGGCACAGGTCGTCCCGTCGGTTATTGGATCTCATTTTAGGCCTTGGCAGTTTCAGTGGACTTGGTATCCTCTGATGCCTTCTCTTCCTCCTCATGGATGCAGAACCCAGGCATCTGTTTCTGCAGAGCCTGTGGAAGGGAAAATGAAAATATTAGGAAGTCTTTGTGGATCTAGATGTCTCCTGTCTGTGCATCTGTTAAAACCTCACTCACATACTCTCTCCTAGTTAGTCTTTTACTCTCCATCCTCTCCACATGGCAAAACCACCTCTCTGTTTCTCCTAACGCTTTCCATCACATCCACATCCACCCCACAACTCCATTTCACTTCCTCATTTGTCAGTCTCTCTCCATGCAACTCCATATGCTCCTCTCCGATAAGTCTCTCACTCTCCATCCTCTCCGCATGACCAGTCCACCTCAGTGTACATCTAATGCATTCTGTCACATCCACACCATACCACAATGCTCCTTCACTTCCTCGTTTGTCAGTCTCTCTTTATGCAACTCCACACGCTCCACTCAAGTAAGTCTCTCACTCTCTGTCCTTTCCACATGGCTAAACCACCTCCATATATTTCTCCTAGTGCTTTCTTTCACATCCAGATACACACCACTCACCCTCCATCCTCTCCACATGGCCAGTCCACCTCAGTGTATTTCACTTAACGCTTTCTATCGCATCCACATCCATAACACAACCCTTCTTCTTTTCCTTATTTGTCAGTCTGCCTCTCCATGCAACTCCACATGCTTCCCACTCTCACTCACCATCCTCTCCACATGGCCAGTCCACCTCAGTGTATTTCACTTAACGCTTTCTATCGCATCCACATCCATAACACAGCCCTTCTTCTTTTCCTTATTTGTCAGTCTGCCTCTCCATGCAACTCCACATGCTTCCCACTCTCACTCACCATCCTCTCCACAAGGCCAAACCACCTCATTGTACTTCTCCAACGCATTCTGTCACATCCATACCACAACACTCCTTCACTTCCTCATTTATCAGTCTGTCTCTCCATGCAACCCCACACGCTCCTTTCCCCTATTTGTGGATCTAGATGTCTCCTGTCTGTGTATCTGTTAAACCTATATGTTAAAACCTGACTCACATACACTCTCCTAGTTAGTTTCTTACTCTCCATCCTCTCCACATGGCCAATCCATTTCAGTGTACATCTCCTAATGCATTCTGTCACATCCACATCCACACCACAACACTCCATCACTTCCTCATTTGTCAGTCTGTCTCTCCATGTAACTCCACACGCTCCTCTTCAAGAGTGAAACTCACCAGGCGGAATTTGGGATGGTTGATGGCATACACGATTGGGTTGTAAACAGAAGCACTCTTAGCCAGGAGAGCAGGCAGCATGGAGACGATGGGAGTGATGCTGCTTTGATCGAAGAATAGACCCTGAAGGAGAGAGAGTGGGAGTTGTAGCAGTAGGAGGAGAAGGAGGAGGAGGACGAGGAAGACTAAAAGACAATGAGAAGTGTTAATATTGTTGTTATTATTGGTGTTAATATAATAATAATAATAATTACTACTACTACTACCACTAACATTATGAACTCCACAACACTGGCATATGAGCCCCAGTAGATGAACCATGTAACACCCAAATTAAATCGCTAAATGACAAGTGCTAACAAACCTGCAATAACACACCTGTGGCTCGTGACTCACCTGAACCACCACACTGGCGTAGGGAGTCCAGCAGATCAGCCACAGAGCCACGTTAGTCATGGCTACTTTGGCGATTCTGACTTCGGCTGACTGTGCATTGGCCTCAGCGTTGGATCTCAAGTTAGACACATTCATCTTCTTGGCCTGCTCCCTCATCGCCTTCTCGTGAGCGACTATAGCCTTGACGATGAAGACGTAGGCGAAGACGATGACGAGGAGGGGGATGCAGTAGTCAAAGATAAAGATGCAGATCCCGAAAGAGCGCAAGTTCCAGTCCTTTGAGAGGTAGTCAAAGGAGCAGGAGTCCAAGATGCCTGTTGGTGGAGAGGTTGACTGATAGATAGATGGATAGATAGGTAGGTAGATGGAGGGATAGATAGATAGGTAGGTAGAGGGATAGGTGGGTATATATATGCCTGTTGGAGGAGGATAGATAGATAGATAGGAAGCTAGGTAGGTAAATGGATGGATGGATAGGTAGGTAGGTGGACGTATATAGGTTGATGGGTAGATAGATAGGTAGGTGAATATACAGTAGGTAGATAGATAGATAGGTTGGCAGTTAGATAAGTAGGTACATGGATAGGCAGACGAAGAGACAGGCAGGCTGACAGAAACTAAAAGAGACAAGGAGTTAAAAGAAAGAAAAAAAAAACTGCATAACACTAAGAAAAGGTATGCGTAACAGCTAAAAAGATCAGCGTAAGATTGAAAAATATCCGCGTAACAATGAAAAAGATCCGCATAAGAGCAAAGAAGATCAGCGTAACAGTGAAAAAAGATGCGTAAGGGAGAAAAGGATCAACGTAACAGCGAAAAAAATATATATATGTATAGGTCAGAATGAGAAGGGATGCGTAAATGCGAAAAAGGAAGCGTAAGGGCGAATGAAAGATCAGCGTAACAGCGGATGAAGACCTGCGTAAGATCATAAAGTCTAGAAATATCTCTCAGGTCCAACTCGCCCTCAAATATACGCATAACGGTGAAAAAAGATCTGCGTAACAATGAAAAAGGTTGCCTAAGAGTGAAAAAATCAGCGTAACAGTGGAAAAAGATTGCATAAGGGCATAGAGTCTAGAAATATGTCTCAGCTCGCACCTACCCTCAGGAATATATCTGCCCCAGCCGAGGAAAGGAGGGATTGACCAGCCAATTGCATACGCCCAGCAGAACAGGATCATAATCATGGCCTTCCCAGAGGTCAGTGGCGTCCCGGACACACCCTTCACGATGACGTTGTAGCGATCATAGGAGATGAACGCCAGAGACCAGATGGAACAGAGGCCAGTGATCGAGCCTGCGGGAGAGAGAGAGAGAGAGAGGGGGGGTTTTAGCAGTAGTTGTGGAAGGAGTGGTAGTTATTTTTTAAGAGGTAGGGTAATGGTTGTGGTGAAACACATCTCCAAGCATGTCTTAATTCGTTACTGTCATCATTATCATTCCTACCATCGTCATCTTCATCATCATCATCATCCAGACCCAAGGTTCTACTGCACACACACACACACACACACACACACACACACACACACACACACACACACACACACACACACACACACACACACACACACACACACACAACGCCTCATAAACAAACTTCTAAGAATAATCAGTTTGGGTATGCGGCCGTGTGATGTGTCCGGCTCAGGGAAGGTGGACGCCCCTGCCCTGCATAGTCCCGGGTCACCCTTGGGCAAGGTGTAGCACCCGTTAGCCCACCAAATAATTAGTAGATTTGCTTGTGCTTGATGGGTTTGCTCACACACATACACATAGACACACACACACACACACACACACACACACACACACACACACACACACACACACACACACACACACAAATTTAAGGATATGTACGATAAATATGGTCTAAGACACGGGACAATACGAGCTTGACTCATTCCTGTAAAGATACAATTAGGTAAGGTAGGTAAGAACACACACACACACACACACACACACACACACACACACACACACACACACACACACACACACACACACACACACACACACACACACACACACACACACACACACACACACACACACACACACACACACACACACACACACACACACACACTAGGGTACAACAACACACACACACACACACTCACCCAGACAGGCATAAAGTTCGCAGAAGAAGGCGCTGAACATCCACACTCCTCCGCTGAAGCAGTTGTAGGCGAAGAAGGGGAACTGCGACAACATCATGCACATGTCACTGAAAGCCAGATTTGCCACCAGTGTGTTGGCCGGTGTACGGAGATTCTTGGTCTTCATAAACAGGAGGAGAACCATGCCATTGCCTGTGTGGGAGAGAGAACACAAGTGGAGAACACGACAGGAGACCAAAATATAACAAAGCAACAGGAGAAGAACAGAGATTAGAGCGAAATAGCAGAAGAGGATGTAGTGTGGAAGACTGGCGAGGAGAGTGTATGTGCGTGAGGTGGAGAGGGAGGGAGGGGGAGGCCGAGGATGAGATGGAGGGATGGGGTGGAGAGGTATATGAGAGAAGGGTGTGTGAGTTGGGAGCAGGGCAGTGAAATGGCGGGGGACAGGGCGACGTGGAGGTGATTTGTTTGTGGCCACCCCGAACGGGATTGAGGCGTCTGGCAATAGATAGATAGAACATAGGAGATCGCGATATAGCAGAACATAACAGAACAGATTATAACAGTAGGAGAACAAAGTGGAACAAAAGAACAAGTTTGGATATTATTTGAGTGAACTGGATGAGGATTTTGATGAAGCTGGAATATATGATGTGATTCTTTACCCCTAAAAGCCTGCCCCCTTTACCCCCCCCCCTCTCTCTCTCTCTCTCTCTCTCTCTCTCTCACACACACACACACACACACACACACACAGAAAACCAGTGTATATAACTAGAGATAAGTGCCTACTCTTTACTGAAACATTATTATTATTATTATTATTATTATTAGTGGTGGTAGTAGTAGTAGTAGTAAGAGTGATAGTAGTAGTAATGGTAGCAGCAGTAGTAGTAGTAGCAGCTTTAATATCATCAGTACTATCAAACTCTCCAACTCACCAAAGATTGAGATGGCGCCAAGGATGAGATAAATGACTCCCAGCAGGTAGTGCCACATGGGGTTGACGGGGGGAAAGGCGTCCCAGTGGGGGTGTACCAGGGGTTTGATGTGTTCCGGCACCAGATCCGTCACCGACACACCTTCAGGGTATCCGAAATTCATCCCGGGAGCCGAATACGCATGCGCCACAGGGCCGCTGGCGTTCGAAGAGGTCATCAGGACGCTCGCCATGTTGCCTTCCTGTGAGAAATAGATGGATGGATAGATAGATAAGTGAATAGATAGGTAGATAGATCGATAAAGAGATTTTTTTTGGCTGGACAGGTAGTTAGATAATTAGATATGTGGACAGGTAGATAATTAGATAGATAGGTGGACAGGTAGATAATTAGATAGATAGACAGGTAGTTAGATAGGGAGATAGAAGGTAGATAATTAGATGGATAGATGAACAGGTAGTTAGATAATTAGATAGATAGGTGGACAGGTAGATAATTAGATAGATGGACAGGTAGTTAGATATAGATATTCAGGTAGTTGGATAGATAGATAGACAAATAGTTGGATAGATAGATAGATAGACGTGTTGGATAGATAGACAAGTAGTTGGATAGATAGATAAATAGACAGACAAGTACATAGATAGATAGATAGATAGACAGGTGTTGGATAGATAGACAAGTAGTTGGATAGATAGATAGACAGGTAGTTGGATAGATAGATAGACAGGTAGTTGGATAGATATATAGGGTAGTCATTGATTACCTTTATCTACCGCTGTCTGTCACTTCTGCGTGTGTGAGTCAGAAGGAAATGAAGGGCGTAGGTAGAGGAGGTCTTAAGATGGCGTGGCGGAGAGAGAGGAGAAGGAGGCCCACTCTGCTCTCCTCTGCTCCTCTGCTTCCTTATATACCCGGCCAGTCCCTCGTCATCATCTTGTTAGTGCCACCGAGGGAAGGGGTCAAGGGAATAGTGATGTTATAAGATTTCTCCTCCTGAGTGACACTCTTGGAGATTTGCCTACCCCTTCACTACTACCATGTCTTCTGGCGTACTCTCTCTCTCTCTCTCTCTCTCTCTCTCTCTCTCTCTATTCTAAAATATGCAAAAGATTAAATAAAAAAAAAGTGATATGTCATCTGCACCCCTATTCTCATCAGTTAAAGAAACTCCCTAACACCTTTTCCATAAGCAACACCCCCCTACCACACACACACACACACACACACACACACACACACACACACACACACACACACACACACACACACACACACACACACACACACACACACACACACACACACACACACACAAAATCCTTGGTGTAACATACAATACATCAGTGTCATTTAAACAACACATCACAAACATTAAAAACAAAATAACACCAAGACTCAGTGCTTTGAGGTCACTTGCCCATACAACATTCGGACACAACAAAGAAACCACCACCACAGTATACAAACAATATATACGTTCAGTGAAGAATTATGCAAGTCCTGCCTGGGCTTCTAACCTCACCAAAACACACTACAACACTCTACAGACCATACAGAACAAGGCCCTAAAAATAATCACAGGCTGCACAGCTACTACACCCACAGACCACCTACATCAAGAAACCAAAGTCCTCAAAGTCAAGGATCACCTAGACATGAGAGGCACCCAGTTTCTTGCTGCAGCCTCCACAAACCCACAACATCCACTACAGTACATGGCAGCACATCCACCCACACCAAGGAACATCAAAACAACACCCAGCACACGATACCATACACAAATACTGTCATCTCTCCCCCCTCGCCCACCTCAGACCAGCTTCCAGAAGCATATCCACACTCAGATCACTCGCCGCTCCATTCAGTCACTTAAAGACAACACACAGCTGCATGCACGGCCTCCTGACATCCCCCCTTCTGAATCCTATCTTCCTCGTGAGGACAGGGTCCACCTGGCCAGGCTGAGATGTGGGCACCATCCAGCCCTCTTAAGCTACCAGAAGAGGCTGGATGACTCCGTCGCTGATGCCTGTCCAGGATGCAACACAGCACCCCATACTATTAAGCACATTATGGAAGACTGCATTGCACACAATCACCTACGCCAACAACACAACATACACTCTTTGAGAGCTCTGTGGGAAAGCCAGGTCTGGGCCGTGGCCTTCCTAAGGGACTCGGGGCTGTTCGGCCAGACTGCCTAGGGAACAACTACTACTACAACACCTTTTCCAAAGTAATTTATTTTTCCTATTACACCTGTCTGTCCTGTTCTATGATATAATCCTCGTAACATAGCGTTTTGTGAGTTTTAAAAGGGTGTGAGAAGGAATTATTTGTCGCTCAGAAAAATATCTAGCAATTGTATGTAGCTTTTTTGAGTTGACATACGTGTGAGTTGAATGAAGAGTTGAGAGGAAGGATGGGACTGGGGTGTATTGGTGTTGTGATGAGGAGGGGCAGATTGAGATGGTTGGGGAGGAAGGATGGGACTAGAGTGTATTGGTGCTGTGATGAGGAGGGGTTGATTGAGATGATTTGGGAGGAAGAATGGGACTGGAGTGTATTGGTGTTGTGATGAGGAGGGGTTGATTGAGATGGTTTGGGAGGAAGAATGGGACTGGAGTGTATTGGTGTTGTGATGAGGAGGGGCAGACTATGATGGTTTGGGAGGAAGGATGGGAGTAGAGTGTATTGGTGCTGTGATGAGAACGGGCAGATAGAGATGATTTGGGATGAAGAATGGGACTGGAGTGTATTGGTGTTGTGATGAGGAGGGGCAGACTGAGATAGTTTGGGAGGAAGAATGGGACTGGAGTGTATTGGTGTTATGATGAGGAGGGGTAGATTGAGATGGTTTGGGATGAAGGTTGGGACTAGAGTGTATTGGTGTTGTGATGAGGAGGGGCAGACTGAGATAGTTTGGGAGGAAGAATGGGACTGGAGTGTATTGGTGTTGTAATGAGGAGGGGTAGATTGAGATGATTTGGGAGGAAGGATGGGACTGGAGTGTATTGGTGTTGTAATGAGGAGGGGTTGATTGAGATGGTTTGGGAGGAAGAGTGGGACTAGAGTGTATTGGTGTTATGATGAGGAGGGGTTGATTGAGATGGTTTGGGCATGTGGAGAGGATGGAGGATGACAATTGGGTGCAGAAAGTGAGAAGTGTAAACGTCGGGGTAAGGCTGCAAGAGGCAGACTGAAAAAGACCTGAGACGAGGTCATTGAGTGTGACCTCAGGGATAAGAGACAGAATAGGGAGGCTGCCAGAGATCTGTAGCATGGAGAGCCGATATTAGGTGACCAAGGCCGACGCATATACGCATGTTGGAATCCTTTATAAATGAAACGTGAGAAAGAAGGCCAATTTGTCGCTCATGTTAGCAATTAAGCCTCCGTCAGTTGTAGGTTTGTGGCAGAGTTTGTGAGTTCAAAAGCGTGTGAGAAGGAGAGCCAATTTGTCGTGCATTGAGCAAGAAAGCGCCTGTCCATTGCAGTGTTTGTGAGCAGCGTTTGTTTCCGCGTTTGTGAGTTTAAAGGCGTGTGAGAAGCAAGGCCAATTTCTCGTCCACCCTTTTTTTTCCGCGTCTGTGGGTTTAAAGGGGTCGGGACGGAAGCCGCACTGGTGTCGCTCAAGTCAGCCAGAAACCGCCAGTCAATTGTAGGGTTTTTGAGTTTAAGTAGTAAGGTAAACGTAAGAGGGATTACCCCGGCTTACCGTCAAGGCTTCAGTCACAGCCATTTTGGAATAAGTAAGGCCTTTGGAGGAAAGTACTGGAACTGATCTGTTGGCTGGTGTTTAGGAGGCTTCCCCGTTTGTCTCCATTTTATTGTTTGCTCGGCTTTTGTGTTAGTCTGGCCATGTGGAAAGGATGGAGAGACTAACGAGGAGAGTTACAGGTTCAGATAGATAGGTAGAGATAGATAGACAGACATATATATAGATAGATAGATATGAAGAGAGAGTTAATGCAAGGCGATGGTGCAATGTTTATGGTACGTAGCATCGTTTAAAAGGTAGTAGTAGTAGTAGTAGTAATTGGTACACAGTCAGACAGGTAGAGAGAGAGGGGGAGAGAGAGAGAGAGAGAGAGTTAAATAGAGCAAGGAGGGAATAAGAGGGGATAGCAGTAGCGAAAGACTCACTTGTCAGTCTTCTAAGGTGACCTACACATACCACCTAGTTGGGTAATTGGTTGAGCGTGAAGATGGGTTTTTCTCCGTTTTTCTGTGTTTTTCTGCGCTGTTTGGCCGTGTGATCTCGTTAACGAAGCACAGGGCAGGAGGCAGAAGGTTATCGAGGCCCTTGAAACACACACACACACACACACACACACACACACACACACATACAAATATACATATATATATTGATAGGTACATAGATATAATTGTTTTTACTAGTGAAGATGTGTTTTTCTGCGCTGTTTGGCTGTGTGATCCTGTTAACTGAGCCTTTAAAATAAACACACACATACATAGATTGATAGATAGATAGATAGATATTTTTTTTACTAGTGTCAATACATACATATATTGATAGATAGATAGATAGATAGAGAATTGTTTTAGCTAGTGTCAGAATTATTTCCTCGTTTCTTACTCTCGTTGACAGCTATTTATTATTATTATTATTATTATTATTATTATTATTATTATTATTATTGCAGCTTATTCCATGTGGCTCAGTGGCAGAATCGAACAGTCCTGCGCTCCTATGTCCTCCCCACAGCACTTCTTCGTGACTAGCAGCATTCCAGACGGAGAGGCGAAAATATTAAGGCAAAATGAAAATAAAGAATAACATTGCATTAATCTCGGGTTTCTAGTGTCTTCAAGTGCACTTCTTCGTGACTAGGACCTTATACTTGCCGTTAAATGTATCCTGTAAGATTCTGAACCTGTTTTCCCCCCTTAACTCCTTCCACGTAGTGACTTATTCTGTTTTATGTTCTTGCTATCTCCAGAGAGACATTTCGAACTGGAGGGGTTAATTATAGACCTGATAATAATAATAATAATGATAATAATAATAATAATAATAATAATAATGATAATAATAATGATAATGACAGTAGTAGTAGAAGAAGTAGTAGCCGTCGCAGTCGTAATAGTAGTAGTAGTAGTAGTAGTAGTAGTAGTAATAATAATAATAATAATAATAATAATAATAATAATAATAATAAAAATACGGTACTAAAGGTGTTAAAGTCTTTCTCTCAGGTGTATAGATTCTTAATTAAGCTTTTGACAGGTAAGTAGTTTTTTTAATAAAGAAAATAAATGGTGGTGGTACTGAACATTTTATTTTTGGGTAGGATAGATAGATAGACTGATAGATGGATAGAAAAATAGACTGGTGGATAGATAGATAGATAGATAGATAAATGGATGGATGTGTAGACTGGTGGATAGATAGATAGATGAAGAGGTATGTAGGTATAGATGGATGGATAGATAGATAACGTTGATAAGAGACAGAGAGAGAGAGAGGGATAGATTGAGATAGATAGAGAGAGAGATGGATAGATAGACAGATAGATGGATGGATTATGTAGACTGGTAGATAGATAGATAGATAAATAGATGGAGAGGTTTACTGAGGCGGGCCCACGCGAATGATATGACCTGTCTGTAACCTCGCTGCCAGGAGGGGTAGGGGCACAGGCGGGGTCACTTTTAGGTCAGCCCGGGTCACGTTGAACACCCACTCCAGGTAGCAATCCAGGTCGCTTTGCTCTGGGGGTCAAATTAGGTGGAATGGGGTCAGATTAGGTGAAGTGAGGTCATTGCAGTTAATTTGCTTTGCTCAGGGGGTCAAATTAGGTGGAATGGGGTCAGATTAGGTGAAGTGAGGTCATTGCAGTTAATTTGCTTTGCTCTGGGGGTCAGATTAGGTGAAGCTAGGTCATTTGGGTTTATCTGAGGTTATTTTTTTATGCAAGGAAGAAGGAACCAAAGGCCAGGAGCCCGCAAACCGTCCCTTCCAAGGAAAAAAAACACACAATACAAAAGAGAGTCAAATTCAAGATCCGTTCATTTCGAGATGCCTGGACACACTGCCTTCGAAAATCTGGAGATCATAGGAAGTAGGAAATACAGATAGAGGGAGACAGTTCCAGAGTTGACCTGTTGCATAAATGAAGGAATGGGAGTAACGGTTAACTCTTGCATTTAAGATGAAGTTAGGTTATTTGGGTTTATCTGAGGTCATTTGAGGTGAAGTTAGGTCATTTTAGATGAGTTTAGGTTGTATTTTAGGTGACCAGTATATTTAAGGTGATTTTAGGGATATGTTGAATGCCCTCTTCAGGTAGTAATTGAGTTCGCTTTGCTCCTAGGTCATGCCAGGTCAATTTACTCTGTTTTAGGTCAGGTATCGTTGTAGGTGGTGTGTGTGGCTAACTCAACGTAGGAGGAAGGATGTGATATAAATTGTGTTCATTTATATTCACATCCCTTCGTTTTCCTTTCATCCATCCCTACCTTCCCTCCTCCTTTTTCTCTCCACCCATCCCCTTCCTTCCTTGCTTTTTCCTTCCATCCATCCCTACCTTCCCTCCTTCATTTCCCTTTTGCAACTACCCTCCCTTTCTCTCCCTTACCTTTATACTCTATGACTTACCCTACACCTGCCCTACCCAACTCACCAGTCCCTGTTCTACACTTGTAATATCCCCTCTCTTACCTTTCCTTCTCTCTCTCCTTTTCCTTGCCTTTCCTGCCCTACCCTACCCTACCATACCCTACTGTACCCTAGTCTACCCTACCTTACTCTACCCTACCCTACCCTACCCTACCTTACCCTACCCAACTCAACCCTATTCTACTCTACCCTACCCTACCCTACCCTTTCCTACCCTACCCTACCCTACTCTACCCTACCCTACCCTACCCTACTCTACCCTACCCTTCCCTTCCCTTCCCTTCTCCTATCTTCCCTTTCCTTCCCAACCCAACCACATCACCCCACCCTTTCTCTTCCATACCTGCTAGAAACCAACTCTAGTGCCCACCGTCCATACTGAATACGCACCAATCCTCGGGTCCACTATGGTAAAAGCCCTACTGAGTTCCGCCACCGATACGTCCATCGCTGCATACCCCAACTCATCCAGTACTTCCTGTATGTAGATATCCTGTGTGGGGAAATTGATAACTGTTACTCTCTCTCTCTCTCTCTCTCTAGCCATTGGTGTGAGCGAATAGAAAATAATAATCAAGAATATTCAGACATATTTGCTGTTATGAGGCCTTTGTTTCTTTCTTTTTTTATAGCATGAGGCCTTTGTTTCTTTCTTTTTTCGACTACTTAACTACCTTTTCTTACCTGTTCATCCCTCGCCTGCTCAGCTAGCGTGACCTCTAATTGCGTCCTGCCCCCGACTCCTTCCTGTATGATACGTGTTTGGGATTAGCAGGATAGAGTTGTGTGTGTGTGTGTGTGTGTGTGTGTGTGTGTGTGTGTGTGTGTGTGTGTAGGAGGGAAGGCTGTATGTGTGTGTGTGCGGGAGGGCTGGGAGTGTGTGTATGGGGGCTGGCTGTGTGTGTAGGGGGATGGTTCTGTGTGTGTGTGTGTGTGTGTGTGTGTGTGTGTGTGTGTGTGACATAGATCATTTTTCAGGCTATTTTAGGTCAGATTCTGTCATATTAGGCCAGTTTAGGTGGTACTGAAGGTGACTGTAGGATGATTAAGGTATTTTAAAGAGAGAGAGAGAGAGAGAGAGAGAGAGAGAGAGAGAGAGAGAGAGAGAGAGAGAGAGACTGTATTGAGGTATGTTCCTGCGTATATGCGTATGTCTATTGCAACATACATGTGTGAAAAGGTGATGGTATGAGAGAGGGAGAGAGAGAGAGAGAGAGAGAGACTGTATATAAGTACGCGTGTGTTTCAGAATATCAACCTACCTGTGTGAAAAGGTGATGATACTTAATTAGCGACGTATCCTTTGGCCAGGTAGACTTCTTTGCCACGTCTATCAGTGCTTTGATCTGACACTCGCTCTTCAAAGGAAACACGGCTTTCAAAGTAATTTCCATCACTTCCTTGCTTACCAGGCCCTAAAGAAAGATGTTATTATTATTATTATTATTATTGATGTTATTTTTATTATTATTATTATTATTATTACTATTATTGTTATTATTTTTATTATTATTATTATTATTATTATTATTATTATTATTATTATTATTATTACTACTACTACTACTACTACTACTACTACTACTACTACACCCTCTCTCTCTCTCTCTCTCTCTCTCTCTCTCTCTCTCTCTCACCTTGGCCTCCCCATCAGCTCGTTTCAGCGCCTCATAGAGAGAATTGGCTACATCTATCTGATGGTGATAGACTTTTTCTTGGACCTGGCCACAGAGGATTCCCCAAAACAGCCCTATCTGTGAAGTAGATAGATAGATAGATAGAGAGATAGATAGATAGATGGGTGGATGGGTAGATAGATAGATAGATAGATTGATTTGACTGACTGACTGACGGATAGATTGGTAAATAGATAGATAGATAGATGGGTTGGTGGATGGTTAGATAGATATATATAGTTGATGTTGTACTGGGTTTTGTCACTCTTATTATTATTATTATTATTATTATTATTATTATTATTATTATAGTGCTGGTGGTGGTAATGTATTTTATCGTGAGTCATAATGTCAGCCGATTAATATGTAAGTAAACAAATAGATAGACAGATAGATAGATAGATAGATAGATAGAGAGAGAGAGAGATAGAAAACTTACCTGTTCCTCGTGAGCCAGCCTTTGACATGCATCAGCAAGAGAGTAACACCATTCTGCCCTCACCTCCTCTAAGTGATACCTGCAAACACAGCATCATCATCATCATCAACAACAACAACATATTCATCATCATCATCATCATCAGCAGCAGCAGCAACAACAACATATTATCATCATCATCACCATCATCATCATCATCAACATCAACATATTATTACATATCTACATGTCAGAGAGAGAGAGAGAGAGGAAGAAGAAAGTAGGGTTGCATTTCTCCAATCATTCGTTTTAACCCCTTATCACTACGTTAGATAGATAAATATAAATAGATAGATAGAGAGAGGGAGAGAGAGTGAGCTATCTTTACCTCTCTCTAAAATACAGATCCACAAACTCGTCCATGGGCAAAGGATTTCTCAATTTCCTCTTCTGTCGCCAAACATCCTCAATAAGAAGAGTGACGTCATGCTTTCCCAGCCTCCTATTTCTCACGCTTCCCTCGTAGCGCAGAAAGGCCGGAACTCCTGGCTCTTTGCCCTGGAATTTAGACCGTATTCAGTATGGACGGTGGGCACTATAGGGATGATGTATGGACGGTGGGTACTAGAGTTGTGTGGAAGTTTGGGGAAGAGAAAGGGGGGTGGGAGGTGTGAGGAGGGGCTGGGAAGGGTAGGATAGGATAGGGTAGGGCAGGGTAGGGTAGTACACACACACACACACACACACACACACACACACACACACACATCACCCTTCAAATAATGTAAATCTGGTATACTGCGTCTGGATATGGATAGATAGATAGATAGATAAGTGTGGTATTCTAGTATATAAGTGCGGTATTCTGGTATTAAACTGGTATGAACTAACCTTACAGTCAATGACCTCGTTTGACACGGCCAATTGTGACCCTGTTAGCTCCGATATCAGGACGTCCAGCATCTGATCACTCGTCTTTCCACCCGACAGGTCACGCCACCGACTGAGACCCCCCTCTATATACTCAGCCACCCTGGATAGATAGATAGATAGATATATTAGATAGAGAGGTCTGTAGATACATTGATAGATAGATAGATATAGTATGGTAGATTAGGTGAAGTTAGGTTAGACTGGCTTTAAGTGAAAGTTAGGTTAGATTAGGTCACACTAGATAGTCTTAGGTATTTGAGTTAATCCAAACAAGATTTGATTAGGTCAGGGTAGATTAAGGTAGATTATTTTAGGTCAGGTTAGGGTAGGGTAGAGTAGGTTAGGCTAGGGTAGGGTAGGGTAGGTTAGGTTAGGTTGGGTTGGGTTAGGGTAGGTTAGGTTAGGCTAGGTCAGGATGTCACTAAACCCAGACTCAAACCTGTTCCAGTCTGGTCTTGGCGTGGCAGACCTTCGCAAGGATTTGTTTTCGTCGCTCAGCTGGTCTCTCTCCAACACCAAGCCCTCCTGCCGACCTGCATACATACGTACATGAATACAGACGTTTTGAGATGTTCATACGTACACAATAACAGTCATACATAAAAATACACACACTAAAACATAGACAGTCATACATGCCCACAGGTAGACAAAAATACACACACACACACACACACACACACACACACACACACACACACACACACACACACACACACACACACACACACACACACACACATGGACAATGAGGTATTTGGGGTTGTAAAGTATTATGTGTACTGCAGCCATTTTTAGCCTAAGGTAAACTAACGTGGTGAACTTTGACGTATTACCTAACTACTCCTCCTCCTCCTCCTATTATTACTACTACTACTACTACTACTACTACTACTCACTCAGCAGCTCTTGGTGCTGTTGGGTGAGGAGTGTGTATCGCTGAGTAAGTTGCTGATGTGCTGATGTCAGGGTGTTAAGCTTCCTGTGCTGTCTGTCAAACTCCACCCGCGGCACCACCTCCCTGTACTGCTTGGCCATCTGTTCCACCTGGCGGGTCTTGGCTGTCAGTTCCTCCCTGCAGGATAGATACAAGGGATTTCAAGGCCTCTGTAGTGGAGAGGGGACGCCTTCACGCTGCGGCACTGATAGAGGCGAGCAACCCCACTGCCTGGTTATACAAACGTCCCTCAACTCCCTCCCATGCCCCAGAGTGAGAATGGTGGACTACTGATGCTACTACTACTACTACTACTACCACTACTACTACTACTACTACAATAAGCGAATTAACTCACTTTACCCAGTTGATTTAATCACGAGATAGATTGACTGATAGATAGACAGCCAGGTAGATAGATAGAGTTCAGGATGGGGTAGTCACAAACGAATCGCCTCCATGTCACTGTCCCTAATCATCTAGCTGCCATCTCTCCACCTCAACCCCCTTCCTCTCCACACCATCCCTTGGCCTCACCCTTGCCTCCCGTCACCTCGCATACTCTCCTAGTTAGTCTCTCATCCTCTCCACGTACCCAAACCAGACAAAAAACTCTTCTAGTCAGTCACTCATTCTCCACCTCACCTGCATCTCTTCCACGCCACCTTTATCACCTGTGGATCACCTGCCTCATCGCCCAGGTAATCTTTCAGGCGTCTCCTCGCTGCACCTGCCTCCACCTGGGCCTGGTAGATAGATAGATAGATAGATAGATGGATAGATAGAGAGATGTGTATGATAGATTGATGGACCTATGTGGGTGTGATTATATAGATAGA
>NC_136964.1:11231595-11264095 GCF_032717465.1 Coenobita brevimanus
GGATAGACAGATTGGTTGATAGACTGACAAATGGATGGATAGGTGAGTGGGTGGATTGGCGAAAAGATAAGCATATTTATAGATAGATAGATAGGATAGACAGATGGACAGACAGACAGACAGATATATAGACAGATTCCTTACTATACTGTCGAAATACAACTCACTTTATCAGCAAGAGCTTGATTCACCTTTGACGCAGCCTTGCCTACTGATATCTCTCTCCCTCACCAGATAAAACTAGTCAAAGAAGCGCAGATGATAAGGGAAATCATCATCATCATCATCATCATCATCATCATTCGGACCTCCTTTCCCACCCAAGGGCAGGGTGAGGAGTAGCAACGTCCAAACAGCCTATGTTGGCCAGTCCAATGGGCCACGCTTCCATTCACTCACCATTCAAGCCCCCGGAATCCTGGCTGTATCGGATACGCCAAAAACATTCACCACGTTCTGTAGCTTCACATAAATATAATAATAATAATAATAATAATAATAATAATAAAGGCTAATAAGGTGTGACAAGATATAATAAGGAGTAATATATGGACTAAATCGCTAAGGAAGAGGTGTTAGGGTGCCTGTGAGAGGGACGTCAACATGAATCAGCTCTTACGTAACTCAGTAAGCTTGGCTGCATTAATTTCCCCACATTCCAAAAGCACTTCTTCGTGACTAGCATCATATTTTAGGCCAAGGTAAATTGAATAGGGTATAGTTCTCTCTCTCTCTCTCTCCAAACATGTCAATACGGCAGATTTAAAGAAAATGACAGAAAACAATAACACGTAATGGACAAAATAAATCGCCAAGGAATGGGTGTTAAGGCCACGTTTGCCGTAAAAATAAACACCTTGGGTACTCGACACAAGAGCATATTTGAGAGAGAGAGAGAGAGAGAGAGAGAGAGAGAGAGAGAGAGAATATTATTTCTTCACATGCACGATGTCGACCTCTCTCTCTCTCTCTCTCTCTCTCTCTCTCTCTCTCTCTCTCTCTCAACACAAGGCGCCTTTATCCTCACACAAGCACTCCTAAGCACTTCTTCGTGACTAGCATAATTTTCCGCATACGCATGATAGTATTCTGTGATATACTATGTTCTTATACAGTCCTGATGGGTTATATTTATCGCCTGAGTCTCCTTGGTTACTAGTCAAATCCTACTTCTTCCTTAGCCTTTATCTTTTTCTGTGCCTGTCCTCCTCTCTTCCTATTTCTCCCATCTTTCCTGTCACTTCTTATTGCTTTTCTTTCCTTTACAGGTGGCTTTACATTGAGTGACAAGCCAAATGGTTTCCTGTAAGCCAAGAAATTATTTACAACGCTGGGTGGTAACCATATAACCAAACCATACGTGCTCCCTACGTGTCGACAAATGGGTTGGTGGAGGGTTAGTGCCCCTCCCCGTAAAACAAATAACTCAAAGTCAAATGGCCACCCCTTACGGGATTATGGTGTCTGGCAATAGACAGATAGATAGTTACTAGTCACATTTAGTCTCCTTGGTTACTAGTCAAATTATCTTCACTTGGCCTTCAGTTAAGCTGAAAATGGCTTAAGCAGCTCTGTAGGATGTCAAATTCAATATAGACTATTTTTTCCCCTATATCTTTCCCCAAATTTCGGTCCTTTTGCGGTTTATTTCACATATATCAGTGGCACTACTATTACTACTATGTTCCTACTTCTGCTGCTGCTGCTACTACTACTACTACTGCTGCTATTACTACTACTACTATGGGGTATGCGGCCGTGTGATGTGTCCGGCTCAGGGAAGCTGGACGCCCCTGCCCTGCATAGTCCCGGGTCACCCTTGGGCAAGGTGTAGCACCCGTTAGCCCACCAAATAAGTAGTAGGCTTGATTTTGCTTGATGGGTCTGCTCTCTCTCTCTCTCTCTCTCTCTCTCTCTCACACACACACACACACACACACACACACACAGCTGAGGCCATTTCCACGCTCTGACCTTTGAAGCTTCTGGGAATGGGGAGGGGGGGTGTACTGTTTTCCCCGTATCGGTGGTGGGGAGGGGGGTGTGGGGCGAGGAGGGGTAGGGTTGGGTTGGGGTATGTGAAGTTAGGTTAGGTTAGCTTAGAACATAAGAACATAAGAAGAGAGGATAACTGCAGTAGGCCGGTTGGCCCATGCTAGGCAGCTCCTAGAAGAGTAACTGAACTACTAGAATGAGATAAGGACAGCAAAGAAGAAGGCTCTCCCCCGCCCTCCAAACCCTCCAGCCGAAGCCGGCAGGAAAAAGTCAGAAAGAACACCACGCCGTATAGAAAAACTGGCGTGGACATTTTACAGGAAAGTGTGAAAGGAGAATAGAGACTATCATAGTGTAAGCTGAAAAGAAAATTTTTTTGAATTAGTATTGGTTATAAGATTTTCTTTATTCTATATCCACCCCTTATTTGTCATATGCTTATCTAGCCTATGCTTGAAACTCTCAATGGAAGAGGCAGCAACTACTTTACTAGGTAGCTTATTCCATTCGTCTACTACTCTATTACCAAACCAATTTCTACCGATTTCCTTACTGAAACGGAATTTTTCTAGTTTGAAACCATTATTTCTAGTTCTATCCTGTATGCTCACTTTAAGTACCTTGCTAATATCTCCCTTATTTATACCATTCATCCACTTAAACACCTCAATTAAGTCTCCCCTTACTCTACGCCTCTCTAGCGAATGCAGACTTAGTCTTTTCAGTCTGTCTTCATATGACAGGTTCCGGACGTCATGTATCATTTTAGTCATTCTTCTCTGTACATTTTCTAACGAATTAATATCCATTCTATAGTAAGGACACCAGAATTGTACTGCGTAGTCTAAATGTGGCCTTACTAATGCTAGATAAAGATTTAGTATTACTTTAGATGATCTATTGCTCACGCTTCTCGAAATAAATCCTAGGACCCTATTTGCTTTATTTCTCGCATTAATACACTGTTGCCTAGGTTTAAGGTCGTTACTAATCATAACTCCTAGATCTCTCTCGCATTCCGATTTGCTAATTTCTTTGTTATCTAAGCTGTATTTAGTATCTCCAATGGTCTTGCCTACGTTAAGTACTTTACATTTTTCAACGTTAAATTCCATTTGCCAAGTTTTAGACCATTTGGACAATGTATCGAGGTCTTTCTGTAAGTTATGGCAATCGTCAGTCGAGTTAATGATACGCCCTATTTTTGTATCGTCGGCAAATTTGCTGATTGGATTGGGTTGGGTTTGGTAAGGGTAGATGGTTATGGTTATTATTGTCGTTATTATTATTATTATTATTATTATTATAGCAGTTGTAAGATTAAAATATGTATAGAGTTCGCCTTTTTTCTCTTCGACAATAAGTAGTCGTTATAAAGACGGTAATAATAATAATAATAATAATCCTCTCATCCTACCTGATTCATGTATAATCACGTCTTTCATGGCAAACTTTCAATTCCATAGTTTTGGCTGAAGATGAAGATGAAGATGATGATGATGATTATAAAATTGTTCCTGTCATTTATGGAGCCTGTTTACGTGTTTTTTTTATTTTTTTATTTCATTTACTCACCTCCTTCAGCGCAGGCATCCGATCTCGTATCATTGTGGCTCTGTGAATCTCCCAACACTGTGGCACCTGTTGTCCGTTTGGCACTGTAACCGACCTATCCGCTATTTTGAGGTTCCTTTCACGCGTCCTCTCACATATCACTATTTTAGCATATCTAGTGCATTCCTGTAGGTTTATAAGATTATTTAGGTCACTCTGGGCAGCGGGGTATGATGCAAGGCGGCGTGGAGTGGCGGAGAATGACTGAATCCGCCTACCAACTCGTGTCTGATAATAGAAGGCTCTGTAACCCGTACATATAAACTCGCCTAAGCCTATTTCGATTTTTTAAGATTTGCCTGCGTTCCTCCTTACTGCTACAGCCACCAAAAACCTCCCAGTCAATGTAGAAAGGATATTATTGCCTCAGATTACGAAAGATAAGACGAGATGATTTAATAGTTGGTTGATATGGAGACTCGTTGAGCTTAGGAATTGATTGGGTGGTATTATAAATGCTGCCCGAGGGTTTGCGCGCGCAGCTAGAAAAGTCTTGCCATATGTTAGGGTATTATCTTTCATCGGAGTCTTCTCACACCCTCACTGCCATTAAGTACCTTTTTTTAATATCTACATCCTTTTTAGATATGTCTGTGATGTGTGTGTAGTTCAGGAAGTGTTTGATTATTAAGTATTCATTATTAATTGAAGTGACGTCAGGTTAATCGGGCACCATTCGCTGAAGATAACACATGCTCACTCATACTGCCTCGTGATCCACATTTTGGTATATTCAGCTTTAATAATAATAATAATAATAATAATAATAATAATAATAATAATCTTTTCCCTTATTGTCCATGGCTAGGTTAGTTCCTCAGGTCAGATAAATTATGGCTAGGGTGACCAGTCGCTCGTCCTTGAGTGTCTATGTGAGCAAAAACCTCAGCCTGAATTGTACATCAGATGGTAAATACTTAGAAACTGTAGTGTCCTCTGACTATCACTATTTTCTATCTATCAGTCTGTTTATCTATCTATCTATATCTATTTCTCTATGGATTTCTTCTGTGGCCTTTCCGTCACAAATGACCCTTGGGGGGGAATAAGGACCCTCCCAGGGGGGATTAGTGCCCCTGGGGGAGTAAGGGAAGGGGTTAAGTTGTGCGTGTAGTGTAGGTGAAGTGATATAAAAAAGTGATAGTTGGTGAATATGCAAAATACTACTACTACTACTACTACTACTACTACTAATTATAATAATGTACCAAACTCATCAATATTCACTCAGACCACTGAATTGAGGAGAGAGAGAGAGAGAGAGAGAGAGAGAGAGAGAGAGAGAGAGAGAGAGAGAGAGGTGGGGGGGGGGAACGGATCTATACCTCCCTGTAATGTTTATGATAAAAAGATAAATCGGTTATCATTCTTTATCAGACAGTTTAATCGGTAAACTGGAGAGGGTGTGTGGTGTCATGTCTGCTGTTTATTATTATTATTATTATTATTACAACACCATCATTATCATCACCGTATTATTTGCTGTCGTTGTTGTCGTTGGTATTATTATTATTATTATTATTATTATTATTACTTATTATTATTATTATTATCCTCTCTCTCTCTCTCTCTCTCTCTCTCTCTCTCTCTCTCTCTCTCTCTCTCTCTCAGTCTTCCCTACCTTCTTAAATCCGTGGGTGGGATTGACTGAGGTGCTGAGCCTTCTACTCCCACGAGGATACCCCCACTCCATCTCTCTCTCTCTCTCTCTCTCTCTCTCTCTCTCTCTCTCTCTCATTATCAGTGGTAGTAAAGAAAGAGATAAAGGAAAAGAGAGAGAGAGAGAGAGAGAGAGAGAGAGAGATGAAGTAGGAGGGTAGGTGAAGTCAGGTGAGAGGACGCAAGATGCTTCAGGTGGGCTAGACAGGTGTGGACATTAATTCACTTACACTGGGGAATAACTAAGGGAGGAGAGGGATTAGGGAGGGAGGGAGGAAAGGAGGGAGAGAAAGATGGGGAGGGAAGGAGAGAAAGATGGGGGGAGGGAAGGAGAGAAAAATGGGGGAGGGAAGGAGACTAAGAAAGAGGAGGAAGGAAATGGAGAGATGCAGGCGATGACGGAAAGGGAGAGAAGGAAAATAAAATATAGATTAATAGGCAGACAGACAGGTAGATAGATAGATAGATAGATAGATAGAGAGAGAGAGAGAGAGAGAGAGAGAGAGAGAGAGAGCTTCTTGTCCTTCCATACAAGCGTGATGTTGACCATATCCTGTGCAAAAATAAACATATTTTAGCATAGCATATTGGACCACATAGCATCATTATCGTAAATACATCTATCTGTCTGTCTGTATGCATGTCTGCCTGTCTATTTATCGGTCCATCTATCCATCCATCCGTCTATCTATCTATCTGTCTGTCTGTCTCTCCATGCATCCATCCATCCATCTATCTGTCTATCAATCTATCCATCCATCCGTCTGTCTGTCTATCTGTCTATCAGTCTATCTGTCTATTTTTCTTATTTTCCACCTGTTGCTTTCTTTCACTACCTTAATCTCTCCCTCTCTCTCTCTCTCTCTCTCTCTCTCTCTCTCTCTCTCTCTCTCTCTCTCTCTCTCTCTCTCTCTCTCTCCCCTTCATCATCATCTTCTTCTTCTTTTCTTCATTATTTTTCTACTCCTTCTCTCTTCCTCCTCCTTCTCCTCCTCTTCTCAATCCCTTTTCCCCCTCCCCATAACCTCCCCTTTTCCCTCCACCAACCCCCTTCCTTCTCTCCTCCTCCTCCTCCTCCTACCTCGCTCCTCCTCCTTTCCCTACCCTCTCGCTCTCTCTCACATATCAGGTCAGTTTCGTCCTATCTACTGTCAAGAATTTACCTGTCTTCTCTTTCGCCTTACAAGACCAATTAAGAAGTGACCTATACTCCAGTCACTGTAACTTGGCGCAGAGTTCCCCGTCTCTCCGTTAAACCAGTACCCTAGTCCCGTTTTTTGAAGTTTTATTAGTAACCAAGGAGATGCGTTTACCCTCCAAGACTCATTCGCCCTTCAAGACGAACTGAATTTCCCGCAACCACAAATTCGTATTTCTGACCGCAAGGCTAGTAACCAAGGAGACTCTGCTGCAAAGCCTAGCAACCAAGGAGACACAGCTACGAAGCCTAGCAACCAAGGAGACTCCACTACGAAGCCTAGTAACCAAGGAGACTCCACTACGAAGCCTAGCAACCAAGGAGACTCAACTACGAAGCCTAGTAACCAAGGAGACTCAACTACGAAGCCTAGTAACCAAGGAGACTCAACTACGAAGCCTGTCTGAAAATGTCTAATGATATGGAGTGGAAGGATGAGAGTGATTTTGACGAGGGAAAGTTTATGAGGGATTTGATGGAAGCCAGGATGAAGTGTGACCCGGGCCAGAGGCGGTGGCACTCCTCCATGCAGGTGGGAGGGTTGTCTCTCTCTCTCTCTCTCTCTATCTATCTATCTATGTATGATTCTCCCTCCTCTACTCCCTCTCTGTCTGTCTGTCTGTCTGTCTGTCTGTCTCTCTCTCTCTCTCTCTCTCTCTCTCTCTCTGTATGATTCTCCCTCCTCTACTCTCTGTCTGTCTGTCTGTCTGTCTCTCTCTCTCTCTGTATGATTCTCCCTCCTCTACTCTCTGTCTGTCTGTCTGTCTGTCTGTCTGTCTCTCTCTCTCTCTCTCTCTCTCTCTCTCTCTCTCTCTCTCTCTCCCTCCTCTACTCTGTCTGTCTGTCTGTCTGTCTGTCTCTCTCTCTCTCTCTCTCTCTCTCCAGTCCATTTCCTGTTATATAGGTAGCTCCCTAACACCTCTTCCGTAGCGATTTACTTTTGGATATGGATGGTTAATACCCCTTTATGAAGAGTAGGGCCATATTCGATTTATGTAACAAAGGAAGACATTAAGGTGTAATAAAATAAATCGCTTAGGAAAAGGTGTTAGGGAGCTTTGTATCTTTCTCATATTTGTTTGTGCTTTTCAGGTATGATTTTTTCTCTTCTAATTAGTTATATGGTTTTTGTATGTTTTGTTCAGTTTTATTATTATTATTATTATTATTATTGGAAAGCATATGACAGGGTGGATAGACAAGGATTGTGGAAAGTATTAAGAATATATGGAGTAGATGGGAAGTTGTTGAATGCCGTGAAGAGTATATATGAGGGTGCTAAGGCTGCAGTACGTGTGGATAGTGAACTGAGTGAGTTTTTTCCATTTGAAGGTTGGGTTGAAACAGGGATGTGTCATGTCTCAATGGTTGTTCAAACTGTATATGGATGGGGTTATAAAAGAGGTACAAGGTAGGGTAGTGGATGTTGGAGTGGCCCTGTTGAGAGAGGATAGTGTTTGGAAACTCCCTGTACTGCTGTTTGCAGATGATACTGTGTTGTTAGGTGAAGACGAAGGGGAGCTGCAAGGCTTGGTGGATGAGTTTGGGAGAGTGTGTAAGAAACGGAATCTAAAGGTGAATGTAGGGAAGAGTAAAGTGATGGTCTTTGAGAGAGGTGAAGTTAGTGAATGCAGAGTGAGGTTGGATGATGAGGAGGAAATGGAAAATGTGAGTACGTTTAAGTACTTGTGTAGTGTGATGAGTAAGGATGTAAGTTTGGAGGGTGAAGTGCTTGAAAGGGTACAACAAGGAAGAAAGGTTGCTGGTTCCTTGAAGGCGGTGATAAGAAACAGGGAAGTGAGCATGGAAGTGAAAGAGTTACTACATGACAGTATTGTGATACCAACTCTTGCGTACTATCAATCATTGTTCAGAGAGAGAGAAAGAGAGAGAGAGAGAGAGAGAGAGAGAGAGGTATCCTCGTGGGAGTAGGAGGCTCAGCATCTCAATCCCACCTATGGGAGAGGATTTAAGAAAGTAAGAAAGACGAGAGAGAGAGAGAGAGAGAGAGAGAGAGAGAGAGAGAGAGAGAGAGAGAGAGAGAGAGAGAGAGAGAGAGAGAGAGAGAGAGACAGACAGACAGACAGACAGACAGACAGACAGAGACAGACAGACAGAGACAGAGACAGACAGACAGACAGAGAGATTTATAGGTGTAGGTATAAACTTAGTAATAAGGAGAGATAGGTGAATAGAGATGAGATAATAATAATAATAATAATAATAATAATAATAATAATAAAATCGCATCCAATTAAATAGAGAAGGGGAGAGAGGGAGGGAGAAAGGGGGATGGAGTGGAGAAAAATGGAGGGAGTAGGGTGGAGCAAAAAGGAGGGAGGGAGAAGGGGGATGGGATGGAGAAAGAGGAGGGAGGGAGGGGGGAGAGAAGGGGAGTGGAGTTGGAGGAAAGAGGGAATGGGAGAGAGAAAAAGTGAAGTGGAGGAAAGTGGGAGAAGGTGGAAATTAGAGCAGAGAGAGATGGGAAGAAAGAATGCAAGAGATGGATGGGGGAGACAGAGAGGAGAGAAAAGAGGAAGAGGTGTGAAGGAAAGAGAGAAAGAAAACATTGGAACATAAGAGAGGATTTACTAACAATTAAATAGAGAAGGGGAGAGAGGGAGGGAGAAAGGGGGATGGAGTGGAGAAAAATGGAGGGAGTAGGGTGGAGCAAAAAGGAGGGAGGGAGAAGGGGGATGGGATGGAGAAAGAGGAGGGAGGGAGGGGGGAGAGAAGGGGAGTGGAGTTGGAGGAAAGAGGGAATGGGAGAGAGAAAAAGTGAAGTGGAGGAAAGTGGGAGAAGGTGGAAATGAGAGCAGAAGGAAATGGGAAGAAAGAATGCAAGAGATGGATGGGGGAGACAGAGAGGAGAGAAAAGAGGAAGAGGTGTGAAGGAGAGAGAGAAAGAAAACATTGGAACATAAGAGAGGATTTACTAACAATAACTCCTGCGTCTCTCTTACACTGTTTATTAATTTATTATTGTCTAAATTTTATCTAATATCTACCATGGTCTTGCCCAATTTAAGTACTGTATATTTTTCAGCTTTTAAAATTAAGTTAGCCAATTTTTAGGCCATTTAGTGCATCGAAATCTGTAAATATTAACACAGTCGTCAGTTGAGTTAATGATACGCCCTATTTTTGTGTCATCTGTTGATTTGCTAATATTGCTCTCTTCTCTTTCCCACTCAGCTCTTTTCTTCGCTGCTCTTCTCTTCCTCTTTTTCGTCTAATGAATAATAAGGGGCAGAGCACTGATCCCTGTGGTACACCGCTAGTTACTAATCCCCAGTCTGATTTAGTACCATTTATTACAACTCTGCTTTCGTTCCTTCCCTTCAGCCAGGATTGTACCCATTATACATACTATTAGTCTTTATTGACGAAAGAAAACTATCATTGTTATTATTATTATTATTATTATTATTATTAAGATATCGCCGTCTATACCGTGTGCTCAAACTTTGTAAACTAATCTTTCGTGTGGGACCCCATCAGAAGCCTTAGTAAATTCCAGATAAATAATATCGTAAGCTTTATCGCTATCTACTGCCTCATGGACAACTATTTTGTCTAAAACTGCAAAGATAGAAGGAAGGAGAGAGAGAGAGAGAGAGACAGAGAGAGAGAGAGAGAGAGAGAGAGAGAGAGAGAGTATTCCCGCGGGAGTCGGAGTCTTCTTAGCACCTCATCTAAACCCATAGGGATGTCAAATTAAGGAGAGAGAGAGAGGGGGGGGGAGGGGAGAGAAGGAGAGTGAGAGAAAAGGGGGGGAAGGATGGAGAGGAGAGTGAAAGGAGTGGTTGGAAAGAAGGAGAGGGGAGGGGGGCAAGGGGAGGAGAGAAGATAAAAGTAGCAGTAGTAGTAGTAGTTATTATCATTATTATTATTATTATTATTATTACTACCACTACCACCACCACCACTACCACTACTACTACTACTACTACTACTACTACTACTACTACTATGCTCCTTATGTTATTTAGTTATTTTTTTTCACACAGATAGAAGCAGATTGTAGCAAGAAAATGTGAAAAATTATTATTATTATTATTATTATTATTATTATTACGTGTTATTATGTTATTTTGTTATGTTCTTCACACAGGGTCAGGGGCGGGGCAGCCTAATAGCAAAATATTGTAAAGAAGATGAGAAACACAGACTGCCATACACACTCGTGAGAATGGAAGAAGAGGAAGAAGTAGAAGAGGAAATAGAAGAGGAAGAGGTAGTAGAAGAAGAGGAAGAAGTAGAAGAAGAGGAAGAGGAGGACGAAGAAGAGGAAGAGGAGGAAGAAGAGGAGGAGGAAGTAGAAGAAGAGGAGGAAGAAGTAGAAGAAGAGGAAGACGTAGAAGAAGAGGAAGAAGTAGAAGAGGAGGAAGAAGCAGAGGAGGAGGAAGACATAGAAGAAGAGGAAGAAGTAGGAGGAGAAGAAGAAGAGGAGGAGGATGAAGTAGGAGAAGAAGAAGAATATTTTGATGCAAAGGAATGGCCAGAAGAAGAAGAGGGGAAAAAAGAATATGAAAGGAAGAGACGAGAGAGGAAGACACAGTACCACGTGGGAGAGCAAGAAGAGGGGGGAAAGGAGGTTGAGAGAAGGAGGAAAGAGGTGGAGAGAAGAGAGAGAGAGATAGGGAAGATGAGGAGAGAAATGAAGGAGATATTGAGAAAAGATAAGGAAATTGAGAAGAAGGAGAGAGGAATTGAGAGAAAGATGAAGACGATGGAGATGATGTTGAGGAAGATAGAAAAGGAGGAGGAGGTGGAGGAAATACAGGAAGGGATGAAGGAAGTGGAGGAGGACATGAGAGAGATAGAGGAAGGAATGAAGGAGATAGAGAGAGAGATGAAGAAGTTGGAGGAACAGATGAAGGAGCGAGAGGAGGAGGAACAGAAGGAGGAGGAGGTAGAGAAAGGAGAGGAGGAGGAGGAGGAGAAGGCACAGGAAGGGATGATGGTGACAGAGAAGATAGAGATACAGAAGGGGGAGGAGGAAAAGGAGATGACGAAGGAGATACAGAAGGAGGAGGAGGAGGTGACAGAGAGAGAGACGAAGGAGAAGGAAGCAGAGGAAGAGACGAACGAGAAGGAAGCAGAGGAAGAGACGAACGAGAAGGAAGCAGAGGAAGAGACGACGAAGGAGAAAGAGGAAGGCACGGGTCAAGACGCCCTTCAAGGAGTCCTGGGGTTACTAGGGACCGTCAGCGCGTCTCAGAGTCTGGTGGGCAGGTACACGGAGAGGATGCTGGAAGTGTTGTTTGAAGTGGAAATAATGCTAGGAGAGTTAGCTAGGAGACTGAGAGAAGGAGAACCAGGCATGGAGGAAGTCTTACAAGGGATACAAGGCGTGTTAGATACTGTGGAGGGACTGCAGGCGAGGATTCGGAGAGGAGTGAGAGAGGATGTGCTGAAGAGAATGGGGGAAATGCTGGAAGGATGCAAGGAAGAGGAGGAGGAGGAGGAAGAAGAGGAAGAGGAGGAGGAGGAGAAAGAGGAAGCAGAGGAGGAGATGGAGGAGGAGGAAGAGGAAGCAGAGGAGGAGAAAGAGGAAGCAGAGGAGGAAATGGAGGAGGAAGAGGAAGCAGAGGAGGAGGAGGAGGAAGCAGAGGAGGAGGAGGAGGAAATGGAGGAGATGATATCCAAAGAAGAAGAAGCAGATGAGAAACAGGAAGACGTGAAGGAGGAAGAAGAGGAGGAGGAAGAAGAAGAAGAGGAGGAAGATGAAGACGTAGAAGAGTATATCCGATTGAGAGAACTCGAGAGAGACGTGAGTGAGATGGCCCAGAAAGTGGAGGAAAAAGAGAAAGAGAGGGAGAGAGAGCTGAGACAAGAGCTGGAGAGAGAGATAGAGGTGAAGAAGAGGCTGGCGGAGGAAGACAGACGGGAGGAGGAAGAGAGAAGAAGAGAGGAAGAAGAGAGGAGGAGAGCACATTGGGTTTTCGTGGACGTAGAGAGAGGGGAGAGAAGGAGAGTGAATCCGGTGAGTGATAGATAGATAGATAAGTAGATAGATAGATAGATCTCTTTTTCCCTCTTCTTTTCTGATTCTCCTCCTCCTCCTCCTCCTCCTCCTTCTTGTCCTTCGTCTTCTTCTTAGTACAGCTTTGTCAGTTATTATTATTATTATTATTATTATCATTATTATTATTATTATTATTACCATTACTATTGTTATTGTTATTTTTATCATTATTATTGTCATCATTTTCTATTTTAAGGGGAAACTCATATTGTCTTTATTTTCCAGGCCAAGCTAATATGCCCAATGATGTAAGAGGTATACACTCTCGGAGATATCAGAAGTCCTAAGGAAATAGTCTACTACGATCCAGCGCCTTCAAGGGAAAAAAAAAAAAAACTCTCCCTAACACCTTTTCCTTTGCGATTTATTTTTGGACATGACTGGTTAATCTCTCAGTGCGTTATATATGAAGAGTGTGGCTTGGAATGGCCTCTACTCTCTCCCTAACCCCTCGTCCTTAGCGACTTATTTTTGGATATGGCTGGTGTATATCCTTTTGTACGTTATACATGCAGAGTATGGCGATGTTTGAAGGATTTATATAACACAGAATAAGCAGAGTTAATCGCTTAGGAAGGGGTGTTAGGGAGCTTCCTTAACTGACGAGGATTCTTAGCTAATTAGTTACCAGAAACCTGAAAGACTCTTAACGTCCTAAGTTTAGCGATTTAGCCTAACCTTTTCTCTACATTTTTCATTATATTTGTTTTGTTTTCATCTGAGAGAATCGTAAGACCTTTTTAAGCATAACTTGATGGCCAGGTGTAATTAGGAGATTAATTTGTCTATGCTCTGTTCACTCTAACTTGGCCTAAAATTGCCATCTGTCCATCGTGAATGCTAGTCACGAAGAAATGCTATGGGAAGAATAGAGATTAACATTTCATCATCATCATCATCATTATTATTATTATTATTATTATTTTGTCATGACCTCTTTAATGTACTCAGTCAACAGCCACCACCACCATCATCATCATCATCATCATCATCTCTTTCCCACCCATGGATGTGGTGAAGTAGGATCCAAAGATTAGGGTATCAATAAACTGTGTATTTTTGTAATGAATAAATTTTGTATTCTGTATCTGTGTTGTGTTAGTCTTAAAATTGTATGTGTGTGTGTGTGTGTGTGTGTGTGTGAGAGAGAGAGAGAGAGAGAGAGAGAATGGTACAGAAGGAAAGAGAGAAGAATAAAGAAGGGAAGACAAGAAGGTAAAAAGAACGAGGATAAGAGGAAAGGGTAAGTGAACAGAAAAATGAAATGAGGAAGGAGAAAAGGTTATGGAGAAAGAAACGAAAGACAGAAAGAACGAAAGAAAAGGAGAATGAAAAATATAAAGGAACGCTGTAGTTGTTGCTGTAGTAGTAATAGTAGTTGTAGTGGTGGTGGTACACGTGGTAGCTTAAGTAGTACGGTAGTAGAAGTAGAAATAGTAGTGGTTGTAGCTTAAGTAGTAGTAGTATTAGTGGTTGTGGTGGTTGTGGTGGTAGTTCAAGTAGTAGTAGTTTTGCATAGTTGTACCTCTAATCAAAACAAACGGATAGTGTTGCCAATTTACCATTTCTCTGCTAGATTTTCGTGACAGTTTTGCAACGTTTAGCGGCAAGATATCTAGTATATAATAGAGATTTCTGCGTGATTTAAGCTACAGTCCTGTTATTATATGTCTTTTTAAGTGATTTTCCGGATATTTCTGTATTTAGAGACATTTTACTTGGTTTATTGTTAGTAAATTTAGCGTTACTTGTGGTTTGGAGTTGGCAACACTAACCAGCATGTAAACAATAGCAGACGAAGACGCGTGGGAGAAAGGCAATGCTTAAAGCGGTCAATGTATTTTTCTAGAGCTCTTGTTAAGTCTTCATTTTGATCTTGGTATATTTCAACAAGTGTAAGAGAGCCATGGATATCGAGTTAGCGTGTGAGTTGCCGCGGGTGAAGGCTATGATAGGTGTGGATGGACCAGCCCCGAGGTTGGTGACGCCCGGGGAAGTAATCTCACAGGACACGAGTTTTATGAGGTAATTGTGCTTTCCTATATAGATACTCTTTTTGCCTGTTATTATATCTCACATTGTTGGGTGGGAGAGAGATACTGGTTAGAGCTAGAAGCCTTTATTTTCTGCATTTAGGGTCACACATAACACATCTTCATAAATTGGACCGAATAATGAGAAAAACAAATTCATGCTCTAACCTGTCTCTCTCTCTCTCTCACCTAATATTTCCACGTGTCATAATCGTCTACACATCTTACATTATATTTACTTTGATGATGGCAGGTTTTATTTTCCAAACCAGCTCGAACTTTTACTAAACTTCTGCTTTCCACAGGGTAGTAAAGATGTTCATCAGTGTAAAAAGGACATTTGTTCAATCGGATTTCCTTTTAAATTAGTTGGAGGGGCATCATAAACTTGAGCTGGTCAGTTGGGTGTCATTTGTAATAGAAAATTGTAATCCTTAAGGAGACACAGGACCATTTCTAAAAATATTAACCAAAATTTTAAGCTGTTTTTGAACTGATTCAGCATCTTTATAAAGGTGTATATCATCATCATCATCATCATCTTGACCTCCTTTCCCTCCCTAGGGCAGGATGAGGTGTAGTAATGTCCAGACAGCCTAAGTTTGCCCAGTCCAATGAGCAATATACAGTACTTTCCTCACATGGTGGTTATAAAGGTGTACAGAAATGTTTTTTCAAAGATGAAGAGGATCCATTAGTAAACAAGGAAGATATGATTACAGAAGGGATAGTTTAAGTTAGGTAAAGATAAATTAGGTTAGACTAGCATAAAATAGGTTAGGTTAGGTTGGATTAAATAAGATTGAGTTGAACTACAACACTACTGCAATTCCTTTAATATTGTACTACAGCTGCTCTAGTGTGTTAATAGCCTTAGTGTTACTATGAACAAACTCTCCACAGAGGCCATGGCACATACATGAAGGACGGGGTACAGGTTGCATCAGTGGCTGGTTACGTCACCAGAGTCAACCGCCTGATTACCGTCACACCACTCAGGCAGGTCTATCAGGGTAAGCCTTCCTCTGTCTATTTCCTGCTGCCTATGATCTCCAGTCTTTTAAATGCAGTGTGTCCAGGCATCTCAAAATGAATGGTTCTTGAATTCGGCATCCTTGTGATTTTGTTTTAATTTTTTTCTTGGAATGATCAGTCTTGCAGGCTTCTGGCTTGTGGTTCCTTCTTCCTTGCATTAAAAAAATAAGCCAATGGATGTTACTGTATGTAGACAGTCTTCAGTCCTGTTTTGAATTATGTGTGTTGTATTATCAATTATCAGTTCTTTCGATACACTTTACCATGAGAGAAAAGTGGCAAATCAGTTTTATAGGTACCAATGGGTTTTAACCTTGGACTCTGAGACCACTTTTTTCATTTCATTTCCAACATCTGATGGGTTTATACAGCCTAGGATAGAGCTTTTGGACTGGCAGGGGTTAGGTACAGCCCCAGTAAATCCCTTCAGCGTGAGACGTGTTTTGTAAGTTGGGTAGAATGATCTGGCATTACTAGAAGTAGAAAAGCTGTCACGTGGAGTCATAAGGTTAATGCGCAAATAATCATAGTGTACCAAGGCTTTACCTGCAAAAATTCTGTTTATCAATCCATGCCAGACACCTTAATCTCATAATCAAATCACCTCCATGTCACCCTGTCCCAATTCACTGGTATTTAATTTTTTGTTTTTCTTAATTACAGAAGTTGTGATTTTAATACAGTGTTAGATATGACCATTTTACTGTTTAGCTTCCATTTTTTTAGTCCAGCAGAGACAGACTCATATCTTATAATATTTCAGGAAGTTGTATATAATTTTCCATCTAAGGAGAGCACTCATCCTCAATATCAATATTAACCATTTACGGAAAACTTCATTTTATTATCCGTCACACAGGAGCAGTTGGTGACACCATAGTTGGCCGCATCACCAGAGTTCAGAGCAACAGATGGAAAGTGGATGTTAACTCTCGGCTGGATGCTGAGCTTAGGCTGGTTAACATTCAGTTGCCTGGAGGAGAACAGGTTAGAGAGAAAGAGAGAGAGCATGTATGTTTGAGAGTAAGATTGTGTGCATTAATGTGTTAGAGAAAGTGTGTGTTAGATAAAGAAGCTGTTTGTGCATGAGAGTGAGAGAAAGGAGATGGAGAAAATTTAAAAATAGGGTTAAAATAATTCTGGTACTTTATATTTGTAAGTAAGATGCTATTTCTCTCATACTTAGCGTCGTAGCAACCTTGAGGATGAGCGAGGGATGCGTGGGCTGCTGTGTGAGGGTGACCTAGTGTGTGTGGAGGTACAAAAGATCACCAATGATGGACTACTGAGGCTGGCAGCTCGATCCACTAAGTTTGGAAAGGTAAAGTCTTGGAAAATGTCAAAATATAGCATAGAAACTCAGGGAATATGTAGAAAAAGCCCGTGACCTCACCCAGCAACTAGGCTTTGCTCCCTGCTACTTCACACAGGAGCATCATAAAACATCCACACCAGATACAGTTCCTTAATGCTAGATCTCAGTGTTATTTCCATGTCGTTCATTCATTTAACTAGAGATTTTCCTCCCATTGCAGCTTATTTCACATAGCTCAGTAACAGTATAAGACAAAACTACGGCTCTTCTTTTGGATGAACTTTTGAAACTTCTTTATCACAGCTGCCACAAAGCTGTCATTAGCCATACAAGAGAAACGGCACATACACAACATGTCAGTGGTGTTTGAGCCATGAAAACTTAATCAATCTTAGTTCTTTTTTTTTTTTTTTTTCCCCCCATCTTGCAGTGTTAAGATGGGACAGCTTTTCTTTTCCTGTTTCTAGATCTAGTACAGTCTATCATGTATGTAGGAATGAAGGTTGGGATGAACATTGTAAAAGATACTGTATTTGTTGCATGTTGATGTGTTCTTTGTATCAGTTTAATTTAATACTAAGGAAGCATTTTATTACAGCTGTCACAAGGCACACTGGTCTCCACATCCCCGTCGCTAATCGTTCAGGACAAACAGCGTATGCACGACCTGCCGTGTGGTGCCCGGGTCATCTTTGGTGCCAATGGGTATGTTTACATCTCACCCACTGTGCCAGAGGAACAGGCATCTACATACACCGTCAACTTTGAGGAGGTAAATTGTGCTGTATAACTGGTAATTCCTTCTTGCTTGTATGATAGGCTGTTATATGATTGTTGCCGTATATGGTCTTAAGGTTTTTAAAAATTCATAGTGGCACATTAAACAAGTATATGAATGTCAGAGGCATAGTTAGTGAAGTACAATATATTCAGTATTTTGATGCAAAGGTTTAGCTCCCTTTTTTGACCTGGTCGTTAGGGAATGTCTATCTGAAACCTGTACAGGGTATGTGAAGTGTGAGATAAACGAGTCAAGATGATGATGATGATAGTGATTGTTGTGATTGTGGTGATGTTGCTGCTGCTGCTGATGATAGTGATGATGATGATGGTGATAGAGATGGTAGTGATGATAATGATGATGATGACAATGAGGAATAAAAACCTGTGTCTTCCAGGTGCCACTTGAAGTTCGTAAAACAATAGCGCGTTTAAGGAACTGCATCAAATTGCTGGCTCACCATTCCATCATGATCTCACCAACAAGTGTCATGACAGCATATGATCTCTCCACAGAGCATGAGTTTGATGTAAGTATTGTGTATCTCAACGTAAGTGTGGGAAGTGTTTCAAAATTTCTTAACTTCTTGTAACTGGCACTACAGATCGGTGGAAAATGTTAACTTAGCTTTATATGTGCCTATGGATTCTTATATATACCTTTTTTTGTGATATACTGTAGATTTAAGAGATAGAATTTATGTTTAAAAAGGTGACACATGGCAAGAACTGAATGTGATGTGTATTGATCTTTGTTGAAGTTTCCTGTTAGGCCAGCTTTTGTGCACTCTTCAGCCCATGGACATCTCTGTCTGTCCACCAATAGCCAGAGGAGAGCCAGGCAGAGTGGCTTAGGGAGGAAAGATGAAGTGTTAATGATTTAGTAACCTGTCTAGCTGATTATGCTTGACAGTTCTCTCTCTCTCTCTGTCTATCTATCTATCTCTATCTGTATCTCTGCCCTACTCCCCACAGTTGGTATTTTGCATCAGAAGTTATGAACATTACCTCTAACTTGCAGGTACGAGACATGCTCAAGCCAGACATGATGCAGGACATAGCCATTGCAACAGCTCAGGCAATGAATGAGTAAGGGAAGGTATTTGGGGACCTGATGAGTAAGTCTTAAGTAAGTTGAGTAATAAAAATGAGTATTGGTGTAGTGTTTGGTTTTCATCGTCCTTTGGTTATCCAGTACTCGCGTTTAGAATTTTCCTTTTCAGTTTGGGATGTGTTAAAATGTATGACAACTTTTTCCTTCCATATTATTAAAATTAGGTGGTGGCGACCATCATCCACTCACTTGATGTAGTGCTGCCTACTTCTTCCTTAGCCTTTATCATTCTTTTTCTGTGCCTCCCCTCCTCTCTTCCTATTTCTCACATCTTTCCTGTCACTTCTTATTGCTTTTCTTTACAGGTGGCTTTACATTGAGTGACAAGCCAAATGGTTTCCTGTAAGCCAAGAAACCATTTACAACGCTGGGTGGTAACCATATAACCAAACCATACGTGCTCCCTACGTGTGAACAAAGTGGGTTGGTGGAGGGATAGTGCCCCTCCCCTTAAAACAAATAACTCAAAGTCAAATGGCCACCCCTTAAGGGATTATGGTGTCCGGCAATAGATAGATAGATAGATTATTAAAATTCTTCGAGGACCATAATTTTTTCCCTCTCTAGGTACTTAGTCAGGAGAGGGACACCTTCACGTGGTGGCACTGATATAATTGGTCGGTTGAACTGCCTGGTTATGCTCTCCTTCCTGAATACCAAGACCTGTATTCTTGTTGATTAAGGGGGCTTCCTAGCACCGCTTCCTAAGCAACTTATTTTTCGTGTTACATTTTACTGTCCTGTCCTTTGTTAATTTATTCTGACCATCACACTATCAACAACGTACAAAATTTTATTAACTGACCTTATCCAAAAATAAATCGCAAAGGATAAGGTGTTTAGGGAGCCTCCTTAAGGAATGAGAATCCAGACCCAGGTTGTAACAGGAGATCAATGCTAAAATATGATGCAAGTCATGAAGAAGTACTGTGGGAGGGATGTGGAGCCACAGTATAGTCTTATTCTGCCACTGAGCTATGTGAAATAAGCTGCCAAGGGACCAGAATGTGGGCCAAGTTAAAGGAACATAGTTACATCCGTTTAATCTGACTACACTTAGCCATCAACTGAGCCGAGAAGCGTCAGGGATGTTTGATGAAGGTGGAAGGGGTGAGGGATCTTTGTCAGGTTAAAGTATACTATAGGTGATTTGTATGTTTATTATATCCAGACATCTTTGGCCACATTTCTAGGCAGATTTAGGCCTGTCCATTTCCTTGATAACATACACCATCTTTGCCACAAGTGCCTTGATGTCTTCAGGGGTGATGTTGATGTGTGTGACCAAACGCACGGTAGTTAGGTTGATGGCCGCCATTTTTGCCACCACACGCTCCCCCACAACTGCCACCTCTTCCTCAGTCACCTGGAATGAGAGTTGGGTTGTGATGAGTTTGGTAGGATAATCAATAGCATCACTTTATCTCACAGGTTTATCACTGTGTATGAGTCTCGGTTTATATGCTGTATCTTGATGTACTTACTAGGTTCATATGTTATTTATTTTTTTGATGTGAGTTAAAAGGAACGAAAAGCCAGAAGGCCACAAAATTGTTCCCTCCAAGAAGAAAATAAAAACAAAATAAGAGTCAAATTCAAGATCTGTTCATTCAGTCTCTGTTATCTGTTACCTCTTAGTATCATCATCAGGTATTTAAGTCAGTGTTGTTTTTTTATCTGTTTATAAAGGCTCCAACGTGCTTGCGTGCCTTGGTCTTGGTCACCTAAAGGCAGTTTTCCACACTTTTCAATCTCTGGCAGCCTCCCTGTTCAATCTCTTGTCCCTGAGGTCACACACTATTACCTCGTCTCAAGTCTTTTTCGGTCTGCCTCTCACAACCTTATCCCCAACATGCACTCTTCTCACTTTCTGCACCTGACTGTCATTCCCCGTCCCCTCCACATGCCCAAACCATCTCAATCGACGTTAATTTATAGTCAGAGAGTAACCCTCACCTCTTCCATCCTCTGACACAGCTGCTGTGGCGTGATATAAGCCATGTTACAGTTCAGCATGAGGATGTTGGTGTGGGCGCCCTCAGGATCACAGGTTATTGCTGGACTGCCACACCCCGCCACGGCTGTCAAAGATAAGCTCTCATTACCATTAGGTCAAGGAAGGCAGGGTTAACAACATCCTCTTTAGTTCATACATGTAATAGTAGGGACAAATTCAGGATAAGTTAGGGGCATCCTCTTTATTTTATGCCACTAGTAGGGACAAGGTCATTCATCTTAGGAAAATCTCCCTTGGTTGTATATGGTAGAATCTGCCTCAGCAACTCCTGAAAATGAAGGAGGCTTGTTTGATTTCATTTTGTTTTTGGAAGATTTTGTACATGCTAGTATGTAGTAGCTTTGTCTATGGTGACATTAGGCTATGTACAGTCCCATATCCCTAGGACCTCAACCAAGTCTTCTTCGCTCTTATATTTTATTCTAGTGACTAATGATCTTACGTAGCTTTAGAAAGACCTCTCAGGTGATGGAGATTAAATAATATCTTGACTAAGTGTCTAATTCCTTGGCATTTTAACTTAAGGTTTCATGTACAAATAAGATTCTGTTGTCAGCCAGACTAAAATTTCAAAGTTTATTTCAACCATGTTTATACCTGAGTGGAGTCAGGAATCGTTTTTTTTTTTTTTTTCACCTTACCTCATCCTTAGGTGGGAAAGGTCAGGATGTTGTTAGTGATGATTTCGAGTACTGAAAAGAGTTACATTTCTTAGATTCTGTTTGCCTAGCACTCCACAGTTTTATCTTATTTCACTTTCCTTATCTGTGTGTGTTCATGTCGTATTGGGTGCTTGGAAGGACATGGTCTGGTGCATAGATTCACATGGAAGGTCATTATACCATCATTACATCGCCTTGCAGATCAGGTACAGGGTGGGACTGTGTGATGGCATATTGTGAAGTGACACAAAAAGCACTTCGTAGCATAGATAGCGTCACAAAATACCCTGGTACATGAAGGCAAAATACCACCACCTATAAAATAGATCTAGGGTTGAAACATTAGCAAACACAGGATATACTACAACTACACACCTTTTGCAATGATCTGTATGTGTTCGTGGTCCTGGTGGAGGCGGGGGTAGACGTGTTCAAGTGCATAGAGTCCCGGGGCGGCTATTATCCCAGCCTGTCTCATTCCACCACCCAGCACTTTGCGTAGGCGACGTGCTCTGTGGATGATGAGGATTGATAGATGGATGGTTGTGTTGATAGATAATTCATTCATTCATTCATTGCCAGACGCCATGTATCCCAAACAGGGTGGCCAAGGCTTAGAGTTAATTGTTTTAAAGGGAGGGGCACTAATCCTCCACCAACCCCACTTGACACGTAGGGAGAACGTTATGCCAACAGCATCTGGTGTTCCCAGGCGGTCACCCATCCAAGTACTAACCAGACCCAACGTTGCTTATGACTGGTTAAATGATAGCTAGATAATATATTGTTAAGTAGATAGAATGTTTAATTGAATGATTCATAGGAATGTAGAGAAGATGGTTGAATAGCCTGACGAAAGTGGATCATTCTCGCAATCTGAGCAGCGGCTACGTGAAATTTGATAAGCATTAGCTATGGTTTACGAATGAGTGTCCCTGATCACCGAAATCCATCTGTTTTCACGTGACAGAGAACGATATATATTGCAAGGAAGAAGCTCCTCTGCCCATCAAACCCTCCAGCCAAAACTAGCAGGAAAAGGTGAGAAGGAACACCACACACTGTAGAGAAACTAGAAGGAAATTTTTTTTATAGAAGTGGACAAGAGGAAAATGGCGACTATCGTAAGAAAAACTGAAAAACAAACATGCTTAATAACTGGGAGAGTATAATCCAACCCTTATCTGTCACATGTCTTATCTAGCCTATACTTGAAACATTGGAAGGGGTAGCAACATCAGTAGGTAACTTATTCCACTCGTCCACTACTACGAAGCCAGTTCCTACCTGTAGTGAAAGTCTCCTTGGTTACTAGTTAAATCAATCATCCCAGACTATATTTGCCCGGCTGAGATGAATGGGGTTAGGGATCTTTGCCAGGTTAGAACAAACGTACTATAGACACTTCTCACCTGTAGATAAACTCACAAGGTCCCGCTAACAGAGATCCGACAGGCGCTCCAAGACCTTTGCTAAGACAGAGACTAACGGAGGTACAGTCTCTGACCAGGCGAGAGGGCGGTTCCTTTAGTGCCACAGCTGCGTTGAGAAGTCTGGCACCATCCATGTGTATAGGCAAGTTCAGTTTCTTGCACATGGCACCTAGCTGTGTGTGTGTAGAAATGAGTTTACATGAGAACTGGCTTGTACATAAAAAGTATACACAGACTCCATGTGTGTGTGGAAATGGATTTACATGAGGTCTTGTCTGTACGTAAAAGTATACACAAACTGATTTTATATATATGTGAATCTGATACACACACACACACACACACACACACACACACACACACACACACACACACACACACACACACACACACTTGTATGATAAAAATGGTTTAATATACAGGACAGCACGAGCATGACTCATTCCTGTAAAGATACAATTAGGTAAGAACAATTAGGTAAGCACACACACACACACACACACACACACACACACACACACACACACACACACACACACACACACTCTAAACCTCCTTCCCCCCCGTGGCAGCCACCTTGTCGTGGTGGGGGGGCTTGTGTGCCCTAAAGAACCAGCAGCCTATATTCTTGGGGGGAGTGCCTCATGGGGTCTCTCTTAATATACTCTTTTCACTTCAAATTGGCCTAATAATTGTCACCTCTCCATCGTGAATACCAGGCTAGTGCAAGAGGTTAATGCTAGAATATGACGCTATACTTTTCACCAGAACTTAGCCCATTATTTTTTCTTTTTTTTAGCTTACTTCATAGTCCCCCCTAGATTTAAACTCCAGCAGTTCATGTCAACCGCTACAGATTTCTCTTTTTTTGAAATGGAGGACGTCTGTAATCTGGTATATGGAGTTTTGTATTTGATTTTTCTTCCTCTGTTCGTCTTCTGTAGATACAAAAAAAAAAAGCGTAGTAGAAAAAGACAGTACTTCTTCGTGACCAGCATCGTATTCTTGCGTTCATCCATTGTTACGACTCAGCGTTGATAATGGGGAGATGATAATTTTAATCCATGTTACGAGTATAGTCACGAAGAAGTGCAATGGAAAGATGTTAAGCCTTAGTATTGTCTCATTCTGACATTTGAAGGACGAGGAAGAGCCTGTAAAAGGGCGAAAGCCTCCAAGTTAAAGTGGACAAACCATAGCACTTCTTCGTGACTAGTACTATATTCTGGTGTTAATCTCTTGTTACAGCTCAGTATCCTTTCCATAGCACTTCTTCGTGACTAGTACTAATTAAAGTTAAATGAGTATAAGCTGCTGGGGAGGGGCCCGACTAAGAGCTGCCATTCTCTCTCTCTCTCTCTCTCTCTCTCTCTCTCTCTCTCTCTCTCTCTCTCTCTCTCAATTAATTATCATCATCTCTGCTACGCCTACTGCTATTACAACTGCTACTACCACCACCACAACCACCACCACACTTCTTCCCTACCTCATCCATCCAGTGTAGAGGCAGCACCTTCCCTCCGGCCATATTGTGTGTATTTTCGACACAAACCAACGCAGTTCTCGGAAAATGTACGTCCTCTGACCTAACCGCCTCAAGCAATTCATTATGGTTGAAGGTGCCGTCTGGTTGGTTGCGCAAGGTCTTTGGGTGCACTCCGCCTACCTGTAAATAGACAGGTTGAAAGGTAGATAGGTAGAATGCGATGAAACGGCCTTACATTCTTTCCATAGCACTTCTTCATGACTAGCGTTGTTTTGTAGTGTTAACCTACTGCTACAGCTCAGCACGAAGATGGGGAGAGGGTAATTTTAAGTCAGGTTAGAGTGAAATTATTATAATCAGCCTTATGGCTAGACTACTTCGTTGCACAGTCATTATTTCATGACACTGCATTAAGTTGCAGATGAGTGTTGCATATTAGGTGTTAATTACCCTACGCCACCCCACAAAGGACAAATGTGCCCTTCCCCCATGTTATAGTTAATTTCTCCTTGTTCTCATATGTGAATTTCTCTGTGGACCCGTGTAAATTCATGTGTCACTGTGACACATGCAGTCATGCACAGCATACTTGCACATTATGCTGGCCGAGGCACCCAGCCGTCTCCTGTATAACTACCTGCCTGAGGTTGTTGTTGAACCCCACCACCTCCACCACCAGGTACTCATGGCCGGTGTCAGGGACCACTGCTATTAGATCCAGATAAAAAATTGGGATAGTAGGAGTACTTTCCATGCATTCATTCAACTGAAACCAGAGAATGCAGGGAAGGGCAAATTTGCCCTTCCTGGGGTGGTGTAGGATGGCCAGGGCGTTGGGGTAGATTAGGGTTAAGTGAGCTAATTTATTTATACATTACTTGTCTTTATGTTTAAAGTGAAACTTGTTGCATATTAAGTAGGTTGTCTTATATTGATTACTAAGTTTGCAAATTGTTATTTTCTCATATTGATTACTTAGCTAAATATTAGAGTGTTCCCCCTGGGGAGGGGGGTAAAGAATACTTCCCCAGTAACCCTGCTTGTCGTAAGAGGCGACTAAAAGGGGCCTTTTTGTCTCCAGTCTTTCTCTCCTTACTGTCCTCCTCTCGTTTGTCACATCTCTCTTCTCTTCTACCTGTCAACTCGTCTTCCTGCCTCCCTTTTTCTCTTCTGTCCTTCCTCTCTGCAGGCCTACGTCACTTCTGCTCCTCTGTCCCACCTCTCTCGTTGATATTTCCGTGTTTCTTCCGGCCTTTATTTCCCCTCTACTCCTACACTGCCATATACCCATATTTTGGTTGTAATTGGTTGCTAATTCTTCACTATGCCTTCCATCCTCTATATCAGAGTGAGAAATTAGTTGTATATTGCATCTTTTTATGACGTGTGTTTAATGGAAAGTTGCAAATTGAATATTGCATATTGACTTTTGAATGTAGTGCATTTACTCTAACCTGACAAAGATCCTTAACTCCCTTCAGCTCAGGTGATGGCCAGGTGTAGTCAGATTGGAGGGTGGATTTGACTAGTAACCAAGGAGACTCATTAACCTGACAAAGATCCCAAGCCCCTTTCAGCTCAGGTGGTGGCCAGGTGTAGTCAGACTGGAGAGTTGATTTGACTAGTAACCAAGGAGACTCATTCCTGCCTGATACCTAAGGGTCGTCGAATTTCACGCAACCACGACCTACTCAAGTTGTGATTGACCCAGTTCCGTCAGGTAAAAAAATACTGTTTCATATTAATACCTTATGGCTTAAATCAAATACAAAGTTGCAAGTTGATTATTGAAAGTTGAATGTACAACGTCATACTGATCACTTACATGGATAGACTGATAGATATAGAAATGTAGATAGATAGATAGGTAGGTAGATTTCCTGTTATTGTGGCTTTGAGTATTAGTGGTATATTGAATAGTTTATTGATTTTATTGAATATTAAGTTAAATGAGTTATATATACATTGAGTATTGAATGTACTATGTCTTTCTGGTTTATTATTATTATTATCATTATTATTATTATTATTATTATTATTATTGTTGTTGTTGTTGTTGTTGTTGTTGTTATCAGTATTATTATTATTGTTATTATTATTATTATTTTTATTTTATCATCATCATTATTATCCGAGCTTTCATTATTGCTATTACATGTTGAAATATTGCAAGAACTAACCTGTGCAATGCCGCCCTGTTCATAGCGGTGTATATGGCTCATGTCACCTAATATCATTTCACAGCCCCGCCTCTCACAATGACCCAGCACTGCAAGGAAAAGGAGTATGGTAGTAGCAGTAGTAGTAGTAGTAGTAGTAGTAGTAGTTGTTGTTGTTGTTATTGTTTGTTATTATTACTGCTGCTACTTCTACTATGACCACTGCTACTGTTCGTATTATTATTATTATTATTATTATTATTATTTTGGTGAAGTGTTAGTTACCATTGCTATCATTATTATTAAAATTATTACTATTGACAAACATATTACATCCCACTTATCATTCTCTCTCTCTCTCTCTCTCTCTCTCTCTCTCTCTCTCTCTCTCTCACCTGCTATGAGATTGGCCATGGTGCCCGTAGGTACGATCATAGCTGTTTCCTTTCCTAACAGGGACGCAACACGCTCCTGTAATGCTGGGGGAGAAAGAGAGGATGTGAGAGAGAGAGAGAGAGAGAGAGAGAGGGAGGGAGGGAGGGAGGGAGAGATGGGGAAGGAGAGAATGACAGAGAGGGGGACATTGAGAAATATTGTGGTGATGGATTAATTGATTCATTTGTATATATAGGCAGATAGATATAGATAGATAGTTAGATAGAGAGAGAGAGAGAGATGGGGAAGAAGGAGAGGATGACAGAGAGGGGGGATTGAGGAATATTGAGGAGATTGTTTGATTAATTGATTTGTATATATAGACAGATAGATATAGATAGATAAAAAAACAGATAGATAGATATGTTTTCTGTTTCCTTACGATATATATATACATTTTCCTTTCAACCACACTACGTTAAATTATGAAAGCGAGCAGTGACTTTTGAATTTAGGTGGCGCGATCTTTGAAATAGACGAAGATTTTCAGAATTGTGTTTACGTTTCATAACTGTTCGACTTTAGACTGAAGAGGGGGGAGTAAAGTAGAGGGGGAGGGATTTAGGAGATGGGGAGGGTGGAGGGGGAAGAGGTGAAGAGGTAGGGGACGGGGGAGGGGGGGATATAAGAGGGGAGAATGGAGAGGGAGAGATGCATGGAAAGGGGGAGAGGAAGGATGTAAGGAAGGGGAGGAAAGGGGGAGGAAGGGATGGAATGGGAGAGACTGTGTGTGTGTGTGAGGGGGTGTATGTATGAATGTGTGTGTATGTGTGTATGTATGTATATGTGTGTATGTATGTGTGTATATGTATGTTCATAAATTCCCATATACTTGTCATTTAGTGTCTTCGCCAAATGTGTGTGTGTGTGTGTGTGTGTGTGTGTGTGTGTGTGTGTGTGTGTGTGTGTGTAAATCCCCCTACACTCACCATTCACAGTCGGGTCTTCGCCAAATGTGTATATGTGTGAGTGTGTGTGTGTGTGTGTGTGTAAATCCCCCTACACTCACCATTCACAGTCGGGTCTTCGCCAAATGTGTATATGTGTGAGTGTGTGTGTGTGTGTGTGTGTGTGTGTGTGTGTGTGTGTGTAAATCCCCCTACACTCACCATTCACAGTCGGGTCTTCACCAAACACATCATCTCCCAGGTCAGCCTCCAGGATTGTCTTTCTCATGGCAGGTGTAGGCTTGCTAATAGTGTCGCTGCGGACGTCCACCACTCTTACCACACCACCACAACCACCGCTGCCCTGGGATGAGAGGTGCAGAACGAGAATGATAATAATAATAATAATAATAATGATGATGATGATGGTGGTGGTGGTGCTGGTGGTGGTTGTGGTTATGATTATGATGGTGGTGATGATGGTTGTGGTGGTGGCTGTGGTGGTGATGATGATGATGATAATAATAATAATAATAATAATAATAATAATAATAATCATACTTTCTGGAAACCCCTGCGAGTAGGTTTTTAACACAATGAGTGAGCAGAATTGTGTGTGTGTGTGTGTGTGTGTGTGTGTGTGTGTGTGTGAGAGAGAGAGAGAGTAAGAGAGAGAGAGAAATCTAATCTCTCTCATCATCATGCCGTCTATCTCAATCGTGATAGGAGATAGCCCCTTTGCACCTACATGTATCTTAGCTGAGAGAGAGAGAGAGAGAGAGAGGGGGGGGTAGAAGAAGAAAGTCTGCATCAGTCTTATCATCGTTCATACTCTCTCTCTCTCTCTCTCTCTCTCTCACACACACACACACACACACACACACACACACACACACACACAAAATGCAACTCAGGGGAGCGGGAGGCTGGTCACTCTTTCCTTAAACCTCTGGGTCCGGGTATAGAATATTTTAAAACCGCCAGACGACTTTGCCCAACTCGGTGAGGGGATGGTAGGGAGGAGTCTTGGACGATGACAATGCGGGTCTATTGTGCGGTAATGAGTTGTGGAGAGAGAGAGAGAGAGAGAGAGAGAGAGAGAGAGAGGTTGATGATGATACTACTACTACTACTACTACTACTACTACTATTACTACTACTACCATTGATTGCCAAGCGTAGTCAGACTGGCGGAAAATTTTGGCTAATAACCAAGGAGATTCATTCCTGTCTCATAACTAGGGCCCGTCGGTTAAGGAAGTTCCTAACACCTTTTCCTAAGCGATTTATTTTGCTTATTACACCTTACCGTCCTCTCGTGTTACATAAAGCATTCTGGTAACCATACTCTGCACTGACACAAAAGCTATATTAGGCAGCCGTAAAACAAATCGGTAAGGAAGAGGTGTTAGGGAGCTGATTGAATTTGATGCTGGTGCCAAAACAAATCGGTAAGGAAGAGGTGTTAGGGAGCTGATTGAATTTGACTTACAGATGGTTTAGTAGACATGATGCTGGTGCCAAAACAAATCGGTAAGGAAGAGGTGTTAGGGAGCTGATTGAATATGACTTACAGATGTTTTAGTAGACATGATGCTGGTGCCAAAACAAATCGGTAAGGAAGAGGTGTTAGGGAGCTGATTGAATATGACTTACAGATGGTTTAGTAGACATGATGCTGGTGCCAAAACAAATCGGTAAGGAAGAGGTGTTAGGGAGCTGATTGAATTTGACTTACAGATGGTATAGTAGACATGATGCTGGTGCCAAAACAAATCGGTAAGGAAGAGGTGTTAGGGAGCTGATTGAATTTGACTTACAGATGTTTTAGTAGACATGACGCTGGTGCCAAAACAAATCGGTAAGGAAGAGGTGTTAGGGAGCTGATTGAATTTGACTTACAGATGTTTTAGTAGACATGATGCTGGTGCCAAAACAAATCGGTAAGGAAGAGGTGTTAGGGAGCTGATTGAATTTGACTTACAGATGTTTTAGTAGACATGACGCTGGTGCCAAAACAAATCGGTAAGGAAGAGGTGTTAGGGAGCTGATTGAATTTGACTTACAGATGTTTTAGTAGACATGACGCTGGTGCCCCTCCCCCACACACTGCCAAGACACACTGGCTGCTATGAGACTATCTTGGGGAGGAGGGAGGGGATAGGGAGAGGAGGGAGATAGCGGGGAGGGGATAGGGAGAGGAGGGAAGGAGAGAGGAGGGGATAGGGAGAGAGAGAGAGAGAGAGAGAGGGAGAGATAACTTTAGATAACCTTGGAAGATTATATGCAGACTCAGCAATAAGACCCTGACTTTATTTTTTTTAGTACTGGGTTGAGTTGTGATGATGATGATGATGATGATTATTGTGATTATTATTATTATTATTATTATTATTATTATTATTATTATTTTTATTATTATTATTATGCTGTACTGTCTTGTGTGCGGAGGTTATTTGTAGGGTTGATGATGATGATGATGATGATGATGATGATGATGATGATCCTATCTTATCCCTGTGTTACATGGGAATTAGAACTGGTGTGTGTGTGTGTGTGTGTGTGTGTGTGTGTGTGTGTGTGTGTCTCTCTCTCTCTCTCTCTCTCATTTACCTAACTCATTTCTTCCTCTTCTGTGGGCCTAGAGAGGGGTGCCGTGGTGGGGTGGCACTGATATCACCGGGTGGATCGACTGCCTGGGGTATACTGATAAGAAGTTCCCTATCCCCGAACCAGGAGCTATAACGAGTGGTAGTAAAGTAGTTGGTAGTTGTACTCATAGTAGTTGTTGGGTTAATAGTAGCAGTAGTTGCAGTAGTGATTGTGAATGTTTCAGCAGAGGGTCTAAATATATGCGAGAGCGAGATAGGGGCTGGCATCAGTGTGCAAGAAGCGGTGAGGAGGGATACGTGTGTTGCGCTGGAGCTCCCGTGGTGTCATCTCTTCTTGCCAGTGGGGTAGGTTAAGTGTTCTCCTGCCTACTAATTTAAATGATGTTACCAGCAGTTCTGTTTGGTAATTATGGCGGGTAATGATTCGTTGGTAAAGGGTAATTATGTGTCACTTGGTGCAATTTTTTCTGACGTTGCTTTTACACGTACTCATTCCCACAACGCGGTATCCAAGAGGTTAGCACCGCTTGGCATACAGCGCCAGGGTTCGAATCCTGGTGCTGGCATCACTTAACTCAGGTGTCTGTCCATCTGTCTGAATAGTAAAGTCAAGCTGTGGATGTGTCTGTGCGTTTGTTCGTGTCCTTCACGAGAACGGTAATAGATATCGACTTAATTCATTTGCATTAGGTCGGGCTAAGTGTAGGAAGTAGGAAAAAATACTCAACACAAATATTGGCGATCTCGCGTGACGTTATACGCGAAATTGTCGGAAATCGCGACAAGTGAAAATACGCAAAAATCATTTTTCGACTTTTTGGTCAGAATTGGTCATTGTGGACTCAATGACTGGCTGACCCTGGCTGCTTCTGAGAAGCGCCGACACATTATCCAGGCTGGAGTGAGGCGTAGGCACAAGGGGACACACCGCCTAATCTTTACCCCGCTGTTTCGCACCCTTGCGGGTCTTCCACCATAGCGCGCCTTGAGCCACACTTGACAGGTGAGAGTTCACCTCACCCACGCAAGCAGCGGCGCTTGTGCGGGGGCGCGAACTCGGGTCAGTTCAGTTGGAGGCGAGTGTTCCTCGCCACCAAGTGTGTGTGTGTGTGTGTGTGTGTGTGTGTGTGTGTGTGTGTGTGTGTGTGTGTGTGTGTGTGTGTGTGCAGCATAAGAACTTCAATTCACCTTGACAATTGCCAGGTTATTGCAGAGGTCATTGCCCCCAGGGATGTCTCAGCACCCCTTCTTTAGCGGTTGAACATTATACCGCTGTATCCTCTGTGTGTTGTTCGTGGTCCCAGCATACTAACGAGATGTCATAGAAGAGAAAGTCAAGGTGCGGTAGGAAGGCTAAATCGGTAACTAGTAAGTGTTAGGAAGCTTCTCCTTTGTCAAGTAGAATACGGGGTTTGGTGGGCATGGTGAGGCGGGGAAGCAATTAAAAAAAAAAAAAAAAAAAAGCAATATGAATGGAGAAATGGGTATATAATATGAAAGAAAGCCTGTATGCAGAGGATGTCTATCTGTCTATCTATCTATCTATCTATCTATCTATCTATCTGTCTGTATCTGTGCCTGATTATCTGTTAATATATATGTCTATCTATATCTGTCTATGTAAACACCCATATAAAGATTCCATACACACACACATACATAAACACACGCATACAAAGACTACATGCATACATACATACACACACATACATACCCACATACACACATACTTACATAACAGCGAGGATGTACGCGTGTTAGGGCTGACCTCAATTCTCTTGTTGGAAGGATCGTGTGGCTAATATGCTGAACAGGACAGATGGGCCCACCCTTACCTCTCTCTCTCTCTCTCTCTCTCTCTCTCTCACACACACACACACACACACACACACACACACACACACACACACACACACACACACACACACACACACACACACACACAATCCCCTTCCCTCTCCTTCTCTTCCCACAATCTCTCTCTCTCTCTCTGGTGTGTGATACTTATTTCGAGACTTGGATGAGAGAGAGAGAG
>NC_136964.1:11269095-11284095 GCF_032717465.1 Coenobita brevimanus
ATCTTTATCCTCGTTATCATCATCATCATCATTTTCTGCATCCAATTGTCATCCCGCATCCTCTCCACATGCCTAAACCATCTCAATCTATCCCTCCTCATCACATCACCAGTACATTCCAGTCCCATCCTTCCTCCCAAACCATCTCAATCACCCCCTGCTCATCACAACACTAGCACATTCCAGTCCCATCTTTCCTCCAAGACCATCTCAATCTATCCCTCATCACATCACCAATACATTTCAGTCCTATCCTTCCTCCCTAATCATCTCAGTCTACCATTCCTAATCACAACACCAATATATTCCAGTCCCACCCTTCCTCCCAGATCATCTCAATCTGTCATTCCTCATCGCAACACCAATACATTCCAGTCCCATCCTCTCAACTATTCAATCGTAAGCCTAGTCTCCCCAGGCCTCGCATTCAAGGACGCACAGCACATCCACCTAATCATCATCATTTCTGTATGTTTGAGCCTGCGAATATCCTCTTCCTTTACTGCCCAGGTCACACTACCATACAGCATAAAGCCTTTACTAACACCTACTTTACCTGGGTATCTACCTAAGCTGAATAAAACCGTCTGGCAAGCAAAAGTAGAATGAACAATGTCCAGGAACAAATGAATGAAGAGTCCATGAATGCTATAATGCAGTGACTTTACAACTCATCTGTGATACTAGAACAAGAAGTGGATTGTGTAGTGTATAGAGTATTATTTTAGATTTGATGCGACTTTGAAAATAAGTGTAGAGTATAAGGGTTAATTGGAGAGCATGTGTTTTACCTGTAAGAAATATTTTTACACCTGTGCCTGGAAAAATAGTGGATTATATTTACAGCTAGAAACTTTTGAGTGAGAAAGAGTGTATTGGTGATAAGTGGAGAGAGAGTGAGAGAGAGAGAGAGAGAGAGAGAGAGAGAGAGAGAGAGAGAGAGAGAGAAGAATTTATAGCAGAAATGGATCCTACTTCTATCTATGTATACCCAGACGCCGTAATCCCGAAAGGGGTGGCCGTTTGTCTTTGAGTTAGTTGTTTTACGGGGAGGGGCACTAACCCTCCACCAACCCACATGTTGACACCTAGAGCACACGCATGGGTTGGCTATATGGTTACCACCCAGCGTTGTAAATGGTTTTCTGGCCTACAGGAAACACATTCAGGCATACTGTATAACTCTGTCTTTCTAAATGTAGGTAGATAATATTTTTTTTTGTATACAGTATAATGTGGATTTGTTAATTTTCTTGAAGACTATTAAAATATTTGGATCAAGTTTAAATTGTAATGGTTTTATTTATTTATATATTTTTTAATTTTAAGTTGCAGTGTGACCTGTGTAAAAAATTAATCCGGGATGTGAATAGACTTGTCGGTTATCTATTACTCTCTCTCTCTCTCTCTCTCTCTCTCTCTCTCTCTCATAAATAATATATGGAACTCATTTTACTAGCTACCCTCTTAATGTCATATATATTTTTTCTTTTTCTGTTCCTCTCCAGATGTTAGAATATGTTCGGCTGGATTTAGTAATGGTCTAGGCGCGTTTGACTAGTAACCAAGGAGATTCATTTTCACTACCCCTTTCAGCTTAGTTGATGACCAGGTGTAGTCAGATTGGAGGGTGGATTTGACTAGTGACCAAGGAGACTCAGTTACCCTAACCTGACAAAGATCTCTAACCCCTTTCAGTTCAGTTGATGGCCAGGTGTAGTCAGATCGGAGGGTTGATTTGACTAGTAACCAAGGAGACTCATTCACTCTACCCCTTTCAGCTCAGTTGATGGCCAGGTGTAGTCAGACTGGAGGGTTGATTTGACTAGGAACCAAGGAGACTCAGTCCTGCCTCGAATTTCACACAGGACTTAAAAGTCATATAGTTTCAGTGACCCAGTTCTTTCACGTGAAAACAAACAAATATTATCACTACAGTAAAGGTAAATAGGGTGGAAAATTACAGAATACTTTGAAACCTTTTATTTTCACAACACTCTGCTAAAATATAAACACATGAGTCGGCACAAACATTACTTCAGCAGGGGAATGATGTTAGAGGATGTTAGATAGTGTTTATAGGGGTTAGCACTTGTTAGAATGTTTTGGTGTGTTAGGAATGTTAAGTAGGATGTTGGTAGATGTTAGGAATGTTAGGTAGGATGTTTGTAGATGTTAGGAATGTTAGGTAGAATGTTGGTAAATGTTAGGAATGTTAGGTAGGATGTTGGTAAATGTTAGGAATGTTAGGTAGGATGTTTGTAGATGTTAGGAATGTTAGGTAGGATGTTTGTAGATGTTAGGAATGTTAGGTAGGATGTTTGTAGATGTTAGGAATGTTAGGTAGAATGTTTGTAGATGTTAGGAATGTTGGTAGATGTTAGGAATGTTAGGTAGGATGTTGGTAGATGTTAGGAATGTTGGTAGATGTTAGGAATGTTAGGTAGGATGTTTGTAGATGTTAGGAATGTTAGGTAGGATGTTTATAGATGTTAGGACGTGTTAGAATGTTAATAGAATGCTAGACCTTAGATAGAAGTAAGCTTCAAGAATACAGTAATGGATAGGAATCAGAAATAAGTCAGTAACGATGAGGTGTTAGGTAAGCTTCAAGATATAGTAACGGAGCAGAATCAGAATTAATTCGGTAAGGAAGAGGTGTTACGTAAGCTTCAACAATATAGTAACGGAGCAGAATCAGGAATAAATCGGTAAGGAAGAGGTGTTAGTAAGCTTCAGGAATACAGTAACGGAGCAGAATCAGGACTAAATCGGTAAGGAAGAGGTGTTAGTGAAATAAAACACCTTTCCCTGCATCAGTAAACACGATAAATGATAACGATAAACAGAATAAGCATAGAATAATTGATAAAGTTGGTTAGTAAAGGCGTGTTGTGACGTGGTGGGCGTAAGATTGGGGGAGTGAGGATTGCCTAGGAGAAAGTCTGTATACTCTCTCTCTCTCTCTCTCTCTCTCTCTCTCTCTCTCTCTCTCTCTCTCTCTCAGATGTGAACTCGTATCTGTCTTAAGAGGAAAGGAAAGAAGAGAGAGAGAGAGGGAGAGAACCGAGGGAACGAAACTTGAGAAAATTAAAGATAACTCGAAAAATATAATTTTTCAAAGACTTTCATCTCGTAAACACTCCTCATTTAGTGTCATGAATGTGCCTTATTGTTTATAGTATTTATTATTATTATTATTATTATTATTATTACTATTTTTTTTTGTCTTGTGACTTGTGAGCAACGGAGCGATGTTCAAAAATTTAAACATTTTATTGATATCGCTCCAGAAATCGAGTGAATGTTAGTATAAACACACTCAAACATTACAGAAGATGGAGGGAGAGGAGGAGGAGGAGGAGGAAGAGGAGGAGGAGGAGGAGGAGGAGGAAGAGGAGGAGGAGAAGGAAGAGAATAGGGAAGGAGTTGAGGGACGTTTGTATAACCAGTCATATCAGATTGCGTCGGATACACTTACGTCAGATTGCGTCGGAAAATCGCTTACGTCAGATTGCGTCGGAAAATCGCTTACGTCAGATTGCGTCGGTTATATCAATGCCACCACGTGAAGGCGTCCCTCTCAACACAAGGACTTGCAATGAAACCAGCAACTTTTCCTCCTCCTCCTCCTCCATTTCTTCTTCTTCTTCTCCTCCTCCTCCTCACCATCATCATCATCATTATCATCTTGTTTTTCTCCTCCTCCTCCTCCTCCTCACCATCCTCCTCTTCCTTTTCCTCTTCCTTCTCTCCATCTAATCACACACCACCTGTCCATTCTCAACACTGTAATCACTCCTTACGTTGTCAATGATCCACTTAGTGTACATTGGCCTCCTCCTCCTCCTCCTCTTCTTCCTCCTCTTCCTTCTCTCCATCTAATCACACACCACCTGTCCATTCTCAACACTGTAATCACTCCTTACGTTGTCAATAATCCACTTCGTGTACATGGCAACCCTTGTAAACACACCAGGTGAGTCTTTATATGCACACTGGTATCCGAAGCTGGTAATGCCTGTCAGGATCCACGCACCATCCCACCCTTTGGCTATCAGAGGACCGCCGCTGTCACCCTGCAAAGAATAATAATAATAATCATAATAATAATAATAATAATAGTCATTTTTATTGTTGTTATTGTTTTTATTGTTTTTCTTGTTACCGTCATCATTATCATCATCGTCATTATTATTATTATCATCATTATCATCTTCAGCATCAGTATTATCATCATCACTGTCATCATCTTTACCATCATCATTATTATTATTATTATTATTATTAGTGGGGCTCACCTGGCACGCATCTCTGCCATCAGCGTACGTACACACCATGTTCTCTGAGATATAGTAGTCGAACAGCTCAGAGTTGGCAATCATCTCTTTACACCTGGCGTTGGTCAGTAAAGGTAGATTCACCTTCTGGAGTGTAGGCGAGTCCACCCCCTCTGTAGAAAGGGAAACAGCTTTAGTTGAATCTCCTTGGTTACTAGTCAAAATCTCCCTGGTTACTAGTCAAAATCTCCCTGGTTACTAGTCAAAATCTCCCTGGTTACTAGTCAAATACACTCTATGATCAAGTTCACCTTCTGGAGTGTAAGCGAATCCACTGCAGAATGGAAAAAAGCTCTACTGTAGTTGGATCTCCTTGGTTACTAGTCAAAATCTCCCTGGTCACTAGTCAAATACACCCTCTGCAGAATGAGAAACAGGATGCAATAGCTTAGAAAGGAAGTAGGATTAGGGTTAGTTGTGAGGTAGGAAAGAGTCTCCTTGGTTACTAGTCAAAATCACCCTTTAATCAAGTTTACTTTCTGTACCACATGTGAATTGACGCCCCTTTGGTCTGAGTGTGTGTGTGTGTGTGTGTATGAGTGTGTGTGTGTGTGTGTGTGTGTGTGTGTGTGTGTGTGTGTGTGTGTGTGTGTGTGTGAGAGAGAGAGAGAGAGAGAGAGAATACTTAATCGTGGTAGATTTATTAGTAGTAGTATTATTTGAAGTAGAAGTGGTAGCAGTAGTAGTCTCGGTGGTGGTGGTGGTAGAAGTAGTAGTAGTCACTGTAGTAGTAGTAGCGGTAGGAGGAGGAGGAGGAGGAGGAGGAGGAGGAGGAGCACTAGTAGCAACAGTAGTAGTAGTAGCAGTAGTAGTAGTAACAACAACACCGCTAGTACTCACGGTATGATGTTCTACCCCACCCCGTTGCAATACCCACGCCCAGCACATCCTGATCATTAAGGTCAGACACACAGATGGGCTGAACACTGTCGCTGAAGGTGGCCCGGTACTGGAGTCGAACCAGGGCAATGTCGTTATCCTGAAATGAGGTGGTTGGAGGTTGTTGAGCTTGTAGGAGGGTGGTTAGAGCTTGCTGGGGGTTGTTAAGCTTCGTGGAGGGTGGGTAGAGCTTGTTAAGGTGTCTGGTAGGGTGGTTAGCGCTTGTTAAGGGTGTAATTGGATGATGAGCTGTTAATATCTACGAAGTTAGTCTCAAATAGGCGATGTTGTTATCCTGGAATGAGATGATTGAGGGTTGTTAAGCTTCTAGGAGGGTGAATGGGGCTTGTTAAGGGTCTAACTGGGTTGTTAAAGGTCTAATACACATGGATAGATAGATAGATGGATGGATAGATAGATAGAATGATTAAGAAGTAAGCAAAATTATCAGCAGATCGCATGAAGTATCAAAAAGACATTCAGAAACAGACCTAGGGAGAGAGAGAGAGAGAGAGAGAGAGAGAGAGAGAGAGAGAGAAATTATGCAGGTGTGATCTGCACACCTGGGATAGGTAGACAGGCAGACAAGCAGATAGATAGACAGACAGATAGATCGACAAACCACACACACCTATCACACTCATGCTGTCAAATTTTTCATGGACTGTGACAGAGGAAGGAGGTATCGATAAATAGAGATAGATAGACAGATAGATAGACAGACAGACAGACAGGTAGATAGATAGACAGATAGATCAACAAACCACACACCCACGTACCATACTAATACTGTCAAACTGTTCATGGACTGTGACATAGGAACCACGTATGACTTGAACACCTGGTATACTCTCATAAGGTCTCTCTCTTAAATCATGTAGACCCAGGTATACCGTGACGTCCTTGTACCTGTGAGTGGCGATAGTGTTGTTATTATTATTATTATTATTATTATTATTATTATTATTATTATTTACAACAACAAATTCTAATACTACTACTGCTACTACTACTTCTATTAATATTACTACTACTGCTGTTACTACTACTACTACTACTACTACTATCACAATACATTACCTGGAGAAGCAGTGAGCGGCAGTGACTACATATAGAGGCAGTATGAGTGATCCTCCACATCTGATAGGCCCAATCTGCAGGAAGGCCTGGGGGAGAGAGTTACATAGACTTTACAGACGTTGAGAGAGAGAGAGAGAGAGAGAGAGAGGTGGGTTATATAAGAAAAAAAGGCTACAAATTATTATTATTATTATTATTATTATTATTATTATCTTTCTCCTCCTCCTCATCATCATCCTCCTCCTCCTCCTCCTCATCATCATCATCATCATCATCTCACCTGAAACTTAAATTCATTCCTCCTGGCCTCCACTCCCCCTACAATGCGTGTGTTGTCGATTCGAAGTTCATTGCATCGCTCTGAAAGATTTGGACGCTTGGGTGAGAGAGAGAGAGAGAGAGAGAGAGAGAGAGAGACAGACAGACAGACAGACAGACAGACAGACAGAGAGAGGGACCCATTTCCTTAACCCCGCACAGGTACCCCTGGGTGTGACAGACCCGGTCAGTTTTTTCGATGGTATAGTTCAGTAAGTTATAGATGCCTGGCCCTGTGCATCTTAATAGCTTGGTATCTTTTTGTGCCCCTGCCGGGTGTAGGGGGGTACTTTTGTCTCTATGTCTTTGCAATATATTACTCATCATTGCATGTCGGGTCTGTCAGACCCAGGAGTACCTGAGGAGGGGGGAGAATTTTTCACCATGAGTTTGCAAGTTGATTATATGTCGTGTGGGATCCAGTGTGCCCATAATGAAGGGGAAAAAATTAGTTTGGCATTATTTTCGTTTTTCTTTTTTTTTTTTATATGTGGAGTTCAGTGAATTAAAACTTATTCACATAGTTTTGTAACTGATAAGACCTGATACATTGTAGGATATTCAGGAATTCATCATATATAACATGAGTGACGCTAGAGCATTTTTTAAAAGTTAGGTGTGACAGCATTTACAACGCTAGGTGGTAACCATATAACCAAACAATTACGTGCTTCCTGCGTGTCAGCAAGTGGGTTGGTGGAGGGTTAGTGCCCCTTCCTGTAAAACAAATAACTCAGAGTCAAATGGCCACCCCTAACGGGATTATGGCATCAGGCAATAGATAGATGGATAGATAGGGTGTGACAGACCCAGGTGTACCTACGGTAAGTTGTAAGCTGAACTGTAGGTCTGCCTGAGGAGGTTTAATTTGCTATCCTTGTCACAGCCTCACAAAAAAGACATACCACAGAATCAAAATTTGTCACTCACCACAAAACAGACGAGTGGATGTGGTAGGCTGTGGCTGAGGTGGAGGCTGGACAATAGGAGCAGGTGGAGGTTGCACAGGTGGAGGTTGTACAGGGCCCGGAGCGACAGGTGCTGGAGGTGGAGGGTTAACAGGAGGCGGTGAGAATGTGGTGGTGGTTGTGGTGAGTGCTGTGGTGGTGGTGGTGGTGGTGGTGGGAGGAGGTGCTGGAGGTTGTGGTGATGGTGGTGGTTTGCCTATCCCTGGTTGTATCCCTGCTTGTGTGGTGGGTGTGGTGGTAGTTGTGGTAGTAGGGGTGGTAGTCGGTGTGGTGGTCGGCGTTGTGGTACCTGTGGTGGTGGTAGAAGTAGTAGTAGTAGTAGTAGGTGCCTCTGTTGTTGTGGTAGTGCTAGTAGGAGTGGTAGTACTAGTAGTAGGGGGCTGAGTGGTAGTAGTAGTAGTAGTAGTAGTAGTAGTAGTAGTAGTAGAAGTAGTAGTAGTGGTCGTTGAAACTGTCGAATTGGGTAGTTTAGAAGTCCTGGTGGTGGTTTGGCCTCCCGTAGAAGATTCTGAAGAGAGAGAGGTGGGCGTTGACGAAGAAGACGACGAAGAAGAGGAAGCAGAAGTTGGATTCCAATTGTGTGTGTGATTGTGTGAGAGTGTGGAGTTGGATACTGTGGACGTGACGGTGGAGCTGTGTGGAGTTACTGTGGAGTTATGTGGATTTATGGAGTTAGGTGGAATCGTTGTGGAGTTCTGTGGAGTTACTGTGGAGTTCTGTGGAGTTAGTGTGGAGTTCTGTGGATTTATTGGTGAGTTGTGTGGAGGGACTGTGGATATGTTTGGTGTGGATGTGGGCAGCGTGACTTCATCCATGGTGGAAGATGCATTGGACCAGTTATGTGGAGGACGGTCTGTGGAGAGTGACAGGGACGCGTTAGTGGAGGGATTGCTCGAGGTGTTAGTCCAGTCGTGTGGTAGTGTGGTAATATTAGACCAGTTGTGTGTGGTGGACTGTGGTGGCGTTGGTGGTAGCGTGGTAATATTAGACCAGTCATGTGTGGTGGACTGTGGTGGCGTTGGTGGTAGCGAGGTAATATTAGACCAGTTGTGTGTGGTGGACTGTGGTGGTGTTGATGGTAGCGAGGTAATATTAGACCAGTCATGTGTGGTGGACTGTGGTGGTTGTGGTGGTAGGGCAGGTGGCTCTCCGATGTCTGGATCAAACTCAGGGTGGCCTGGAGGGGGTTGGTTTGCTGGAACTGGAGAGAGAAATGCCGTTTTGTGGGCAGTCTAAAGGCGCGGCCACATGGAAAGCATGCAGGCACGAGTTGATGCGTTTGAGTGTACGCGTCGGAAACCTTGATATTCTTCTCCAATACAGGAAGGTAAACCTATCACAGTGGCATATCCAGGCTTCCATAAAAAGGGGGGGGGAGCAAGGTGGAGGCAGCATTGAACTTCTTCGTGACTAGCATCGTATTTTAGTGACTCTCCTCCTACCACTCAGGATTTAGGAAGGAGAGAGGGGAATTTTAGGCCAGGTTTCAGTAAAAGGAATGTAGTTTTGGTGTGGGCTTCCTTTCACGCCCGCCCCTGCCTGCTGCCAGTGTGGACGGACGAGAGAGAGAGAGAGAGAGAGAGAGAGAGAGAGATTATCACAGCATGGCGTGGATTGGGTTTTGATGTAAGCACTTTCTTTTATATATACCTTATTTATATAATGTGGTGGTGGTGATTGTGGTAGTTGTGGTGGTGGTGGTGATGGTAGTGGTTGTGGTGGTGGTAGCTGTGGTCAGTGAAAGTAGTAGTTGTGAAGATAGTAGTGAGTAGTTGTGAGTGGTGATTGTGGTAGTTGTGGTCATGGTGGTGGTAGTTGTGGTGGTGGTGGTAGTTGTGGTGTGAAGGTAATGGTGGTGATAGTGGTGGTGATTAGTGGTGATTGTGGTAGTTGAGGTTAATGAAGACTATTAGCTTTAACTTAACCTTTAGGATTATCTTAATTATATATATATGTAATCAATTGTCACATTTATTATTATTATTATTATTATTATTAAAATTTGTTAGTATTAAACTAAAATGAAGGAGAATAAGTAGAATATATTTTTTAATAATACTACTAAAACTGCAAGTACTACTACTACTACTACTACTACTACTACTACCACTACTACTACTACTACTACTACTACTACTACTTTTAATAATAATAATAATAATAATAATAAAGATGATGATGATTAAAATGATTGTGATTATTGTCTTTTTATCAGGAGCGTAGGGTCCCTGGGCTAGGATACTCCCTAACACCTTTCCCTAAGCGATTTATTTAGCTTATTACACCTTACTGTCCTATTCTGTGTTACATAAATCATTCCAACATCGCCATACTCTGCAAAAATTACGTACAAAAGGATATTACCCAACCAAATCCAAAATAAATCGCTTAGGAAATGGTGTTAGGGAGCCTCCTTGACTCACGAGAATAAGGGCCCCATAAGAGTGCAAATTGGAGTACAAGGCTGATAGAGATTGAATTCAAAAGGAGTACAGAGGAATCCAACTCAGACTTACCGCTTGTGGGTGGGGGTGTAGTGGGTTGAATGGGCGCCTGGGTGGGCTTGACGTAGGGGTTCTCGCCCCCGGGAGACGGAGGGGGGCCTGCGATGACCCCCCCTGCTGGTATTGGGTCTGTGGGGGTAGATAGATGGGTAGATAGATAGATAGATGGATGGGTAGGTAGGAGAGGGAGGGATAGGCAGGCAGATAGACAGACAAACATACATAGTTAGTTAGGTAGATAGATAGGTATGTAGGCAGGTAGATAGATAGATAGATAGATAGATTTATAGATAGACAGAAAGACAGGTAGGTAGGTTGACAGATAGATAAACATGAAGGTAATTAGGTTTGGGGACATGAATAGCTTGATAGATAGATAGATAGATATTTAGGTCAGGGGACAGATAGATAGATAGATAGATTAATAGACTGATAGGTAGACAGCTAGAGATATGTACACACTTTAAATGCACACATATATTGCCCACGTACACAGCCACTACCCACGTACACAAACACTTACACACCAAATACCCACATACAGAACCACATAAACATCCACGTACACAGCTACTACCAACACACCCACGTACACAGCCACATCCACAACCTCTACCTATGAACACAGCCACGTACACCCCCACCCCCACGTAAACTCACAGCCACGTACACACACAGCCACGTACACAGCAGCACCCACGTACACTCACAGCCACGAACCCACCTCCAACCCTACCCAGTGCCACCTGGCATACAATGACACCTGGGCACTTCTTCTTAGGTAGTCTGTTCCTCTTGTGCTTAACCTCGAGACGATTGCTCTCCGTCTCAACTTCCACCTTGTCTGACTTGCAGAACTTCCATCTGCAATTGCAAAGGTTGAGAGGCAGTCAGTCAGTCATCATTATCATCATCATCATCATCATCATTATTATTATTGTTATTATTATTATTATTTTTTTTTTATCATCAGTTGCAGTGTTGAGTTAGTAATTTTCACACAATGTTGAGTTATTTTTCATCTGCAATTACAGGTGTTGAGTTATATTTTATCTGCAGTTGCAATGTTGAGTTAGTTTTTTTTTCCATCTGCAATTGCAAATGTTGAGAGGCAGGCAATCATTTGTGTGTGTGTGTGTGTGTGTGTGTGTGTGTGTGTGTGTGTGTGTGTGACTTTCGTGCACTGTTATTGATAGTTTATTTCCATTATGCTGGGTGTGCATTATTATTATTATTATTATTATTATTATTATTATTATTATGATTAACTAGGACATTTAGTTATCGTTCTCTGCAGACGATGATAGTGTAGTAGTAGTAGCAGCAGTAGTAGTAGTAGTAGTAGTAGTAAGAAGAAGAATGAGGTGGAGGAGGAGGAGGAGGAAAGGAGAAAAACAAAAAGAAACAAGAATAATAACAAGAGCGGCTTAAGTAACAGGAAAATCAAGGCAAAACTCACTTGCTTCCGACTTCCTTAAGCAAGAGTCGCTCAAATTTACACATCTTGTTTGAGAGCGTGAAATGAGGACAGCTGAACTTGATGGTGCTGCCTATGGGACCCTGTGTGGTAGTTGTGGTGGTTAGTTGTGGTGGCTGGGGAGTGGGGAGGGTTGTGGTGATTGTGGTGGTAGTGGTGGACAGGATGAATGAGGTGTTAAACTTGATGATGTTGCCTATGGAGCCCTGTGTGGTAGTTGTGGTGGTTAGTTGTGGTAATTGTGGTAGTTGTGGTGGTTAGGAGGGATAGTTGTGGTAAAATGTGACTATACTGTACAAGCATCTTTTAGGGAAAAAAATAAAAAGAAACTCTACGGTGACCACAACCCACGTTTCGCCACACAAAGTCACTCGTTCGGTATCCGTAACACTTCCTCGTGACCAGCACAAAATAGCACTTCTTCGTGACTAGCGTCCTACCCTAGCGTTAATGCACTGTTACAGCACAACTTTGAATGTGGTGAGATGGGAATTTCACCCCTATACTCTTTTCACCTTAACTTGGCCCAGATTTTCGTCCTTTTGCAGCTTATTTCACGTAGCTCAGTGGAAGACAAGGCCGGTTCTACGGCTACACATCCTATAGCACTTCTTCGTGACTAGCATCATATTCTAACGTTAATCTATTGCTATAACTCAGTATTCATTGGAGAGATGGCAATTTCAGGCCAAGTTAGAGTTAAATGAGCATAGTAAAATAATCAAATACAGCACTTCTTCGTGACTAGCATCATATTCAAGCGTTAATCTATTGCTACAACTCAGTATTCAAAATGGAGGGATGGCAATTTTAGGCCAAGTTATAGTAAAATGAGTATAGCACAATGATAAAACGCAGCACTTCTTCGTGACTAGCACCGTACGGACCTGGTATGTGACGTGGCAGTTGAGAGATGACCGTTGACCGTCTGATGTGAAGAGATAGGGTTGAGAGGCGGTCAGGGCGTGGGTCTTACCGCACTCCGATATGCGGTAGTCTGTGAGGGAGAGAGAGGGAGAGTTTAAGAGAATTACTACTACTACTACTACTACTACTATGGGGTATGCGGCCGTGTGATGTGTGCGGCTCAGGGTAGGTGGACGCCCCTGCCCTGCATAGTCCCGGGTCACCCTTGGGCAAGGTGTAGCACCCGTTAGCCCACCAAAAAAAGAAAATAGTAGCTTGCTTTTGTTTGATGGGTCTGCACACACACACACACACACACACACACACACACACACACACACACACACACACACACACACACACACACACACACCAGGGTACAACAACAACAGCAAGGGTTTCTCTAATAGGAAATAGATTAGCACTGCATCTTTTGGCTTGGACACATCATGAGCATCATCCCTCCTTTTGCTCTTGGTGGGATGAGGTACGATCCAGAGAGCAAGGAAAAAGACTTATAACAGAGGTAAAACTAATCACCGACGTACCCAGTTGATAGATAGATTGATAGATAGCAGACTGATAGATGAATAAGCAGATAGATATAAATAGAAGCATAACCCCAGCTTAACCCAGACCGCGCAGCATGTGAGACGGACTTACTGGTGAAGCTGAAGGGAGGATAGTCTATCGGTACTTCTTTTTGGTTCTTTGGTGGCTTCTTCCCCTTCTTTCTCGTTGCCTTCTTCTTCTCCATCTTTTTTCCCTTCTTCTTCGTTGTCTTACTCTTCTTCTTCGCCATCTTCCGTCCCTTCTTCCCCTTCCCTCCCCTCCTGTCTTTGGTTTTCGTGAGACCACCCTCTGTTATGGCTGCGTCGTTTTCTGTTCTTGGTTCCGGCCGCTTGTCTTTGAATTTTGAGTCAGTTTGATCGTTTTTTCTGTTTAAATTCTTGATCTTTTTATTTTTCTTGATTTTTCTCCCATCCTGGTTGTTTTTGTGGATGTTATTTGGCTCCGACTTGGCTTTTTTCGCCTTTTTCTTGATGATCTTAACTCCTTCGACTTCTGTGTTTTCGGTGTCTTCGTTTTGTTTATCACGACTCGACTTCACCTTCCTTCCTTTCGTGCCAACTCTCCTGCCTTTCTTCCTCCCCATTTTGCCTTTTTGGGACCTATTTTTCTTATATATTACCTTTCCTTCCCCTTTCTCAACTCCCCTCTCAGTCTCATTCTCCATTTCACCTTTTTTCCTGTTAGATTTCGACTTTACGTTCCTTTGTTTTGGTCCAGCTCTCATTTCCGCCATCTTGGTATTCTCCTTCTTCTTATTTTTGACCTTTCGTCCCATTTTAGCCTTCCGACGATCTTTTTTGGCGCCTTCCCGCTTCCTCCCCCCATTCTTCTTGACCTTTTCCCTCTTCCTGTCTCTTTTCTTGTCCCTTCTGTCCTTTAGTCTGGTTTTCCTCTCTCCTTTTCGCTGCTTTCTTCCCTTCCACCTGTTTCGAGACGGCACTACATCAGGTGGGTTTTTAAACTTCGTCAAATCCTTCCCTTTGGACTCTACCTTTCTCCTGTTCTCATCACTTTTTCCTTTTCTCTTCCTATCATCACCTTTTCCCTTCCTCCCTCTTATCGTGTGTTTTTCATTCTCAGCCTCGTTTTGTTTACGTAATTCCCTCTTCTTGTTTATATTGGTTGGTTCGTCTGCGTTCAAATTATGCACGTTCTTCTCTTTACCGTCTTTCCGTTCGAGTTTATTTCTTCCTTGGTCATCATCGTTGAGTTTTGAATCTGCATCATCATCAAGACCCTGGAAAATATTAATAGATAGTTTTAGCCCATTTATCTATCTATCTGTCTATTGGCAGACGCCCCAATCTCGCGAGGGGTGACCACAAATAAATTACTTGCTCCATGTCGTCCTGTACCCCGCCATTTCACTGCCCTCCCCCCAGCCCACACACCCCTGTCTCCTATACCTCGCCACTCCATCTCTCCATCTCATCCTCGGCCTCCCCTTCCCTCTTCTCCTCTCTACCTCAATCACATACACTCTTCTCGTTAGTCTCTCACTCCATCCCCCCAGCCCACACACCCCCTCTCTCATATACCTCGCCAATCCATCCTTCCATCTCATCCTCGGCCTCCCCTTCCCTCTTCTCCTCTCTACCTCAATCACAAACACTCTCCTCGTTAGTTTCTCACTCCATCCCCCCAGCACACACATTCCCCCTTTCTCATATACCTCGCCACAGCATCACATCTTCGGCCTTCCCCTCACTCTCCTCCCCTCCACCTCACGACTATGCACTCTCCTCGTTAGTCTCTCGCTCTCCATCCTCTCCACTTATAAACAGAATTATAAAATAAATGCTTTAGTTCTGCCATAATTAAGTCTACATACATAAGTGCATTCTTACTAAACTCCCTTCACTTGAACTTGGCTAAAATATGTCAGCTGTCGATCTTGGATTCTGAATTGTAAAGAGGAATTTAACATTAACATATGATGCTAGTCACGAAGCAGT
>NC_136964.1:11289095-11364095 GCF_032717465.1 Coenobita brevimanus
AGCAAAAGAGGATGTGAAGGAAGGTATAGTGACAGCAACGCAGAGACCGTACTCCTTTCCCTCTCCATTCCCCCCCACCCCTTCCTCTACGTCCGCCTTTCCTCCCCCTCCCCTCCTCCTCTCCCTCCACCTTCCCTTCTTTCCCCTTGCCTCTTCCATCATGTCCATTTTTTCCTTCCTTCCCCTATCTCCCCTTCTTCTTCCCCTCCTTTTCCATCTTTCTCTTACCCTTCCCCTTCTCCACCCCTCCTCTTCCCCCTTGCCTTTTCCATTCATTTTTCCTCCCTTCCTCTACTCTCCCTGACCCAATCCTTCCTCCTTTTCCATACCTTCCTAACCTGCCTTACTTTTTCTTATTTTCCTTTACCAGTCCTACACAGCCCTGCCCTTCTCTCTGCTAGTTCCACTTTACGGTATCTGCCCTGCCCTGCCCTGCCCTGCTTTTTCCTATTTTTCCTTTACCAAACCTGCCCTGCCCTGCCCTGCCCTGCCCTGCCCTGCTTTGTCCTACTCTTTCCATCTTCCCTTTTCCAAGCTGACCCTATCTGATCATGTTCATAGGAGCCACCAGATTATCCCGTCAGCATTTTGGCCACAGACTTAGCTTTCTCTCCTTCCTTCCTTCCTTCTTTCCTTCCTTTGTCTCTTCTTCCTTCCTTCCTTGTCCCCTTTCATTCAGTCACTCATTTCACTGTCATTTTTCCCCTCAGCAAGGATAAGTAGCAACAATGACAAGAAGAGCATGGATAAAAACAAAATTAGCACCAGCAGCAATAACAACAGTAATAATAATAATAATAATAATAATAATAGGTACAGTAGCCATGGCCATTGAAGTTAGATGATGTTAGAAGGGTGTTAGATGTGTGAAGGGTGTTAGGTGATGTTAGAAGGGTGCATGCAATATAGCCTAAACTCACCTTGCATTGCACAGGTTAAATATTTGCTTTCAACTCACTACTGGTGCATGAAATATAGTCTAAACTTACCTTGCATTGCACAGGTTAAATACATGTTTTCAACTCAGTACTGTCATGTAATTACCAACCTCCCAGTGTGTTTGTTTATATATGCAGGTAGAAATTGCATATCATTACGGGGAACTACAAAGACCACAGATTCCATGAGTATGAAGCCTTGTATACTGGAACCCAACAGAAATTATACTCACAGTCTTCTTTCTTTCTTTCTTTTTTTTTTTTTGGTGGGGAGGAGTTTGTACCATGTGAATTAATAAACATTTTCAGTCAGTAATGAACAGCAGAACAGAAATGACAGCAAAAAATAAAATCTTCATAGTTCAGATAAACAAGGTTTGGTAAATCAAAAGGCTGACACAGTAATTCAGTACTTTTATTGCCATATCATATCCTTCACTATAAGAATAAGACATTTTTTTTAAATTGCTGTGACTTACATTGGACAAGCATTTCATTAGAACTCAACATTGCAGTTTAATTATTAAGTGTGTAGCATGTTGGGTTGCACCTCCCTGTGTATGTAATTTATGTAGGCACAGTGTTTGTAATACTTTCTGACAACAAGGTATGTATAATAATGATATACCCAACTACAATTCAATAGCAGGGAAGGTATGATATTACAGTACTCATGTAAAAGGTTAGATTAATGGAAACTGTATATACTACACATTAATCTAGCTTTTGTAGCATTTTTGATATTAAACCTTGCAAATGGATCTTTTTGTGTACACAGTTTCTTGCATAGTAAGAAATATAATATATGTTTTTAACAGTTTCTTGCACTGCACAGTACTGTATATACTGTGGTTGCCTGCAGTTTTTAACACACAGGAATACCTTTCTGACTTACAGGAAGCCATTAAGCTTGTCACTCAGTGTAAAGCCACCTGAAAAGGAAATAAGAGTAACAAAAAGTCACAGGACAGATGGGAGAAATAAGAAGAGAGGAGGGCAGACACAGAGGAAAAAAAAAGATAAAGGTGAGGGAAGAAATAGGCAACACTACATCAAGTGAGTGGATGATGTGCTGTCTACTTCTTCCTTCACCTTCATCATTCTTTTTCTGTGTCTGTCCTCATCTCTTCTTATTTCTCCCATCTTTCCTCTCACTTTTTAATACCCTTCTTTCCTTTTCAGGTGAATTTACATTGAGTGACAAGCCTAATGGTTTCCTGTAAGCTAGGAAACCAGTTACAGTGCTGGGTGGTAGCCATATAACCACCCCATATGTGTTCCTTACATGTCAACAAGTGGGTTGGCGGAGGGCTAGTGCCTCTCCCCATGAAACAACTGACTCAGAGGCAATGGCCACCCCTAACAGGATTATGTTGTCTAGCCATAGATTTGTTGTAATGTATATAGCTTTACTCTGTCAAGGTTTTTTATATATCAAATACTAATGATGAAGATACAGCTTGCGATTTATCCTCATCAGCCTCACCTTCATAGTCATTATCACTTTGGCTGCTATGCACTATGGCAGCCATTGTTACCTGTGAGGCACAGAGTTCTTGACTTAATTTTTCTCTGATCTCTCGTTCTTTTCTGTGTTCAATTTGTGTTTGGAACAGTGTTTTTTTGGTGGTGGCTAGTTGTTTCCTAAGTCTGCCAGAGTATAATGCTCTACATTGGTCTATCTATGACGAAGTTTTTACCATTTCGTCAATGTTTGTTTTCAACTCTCCATACGTGACTACTAGGTCTCTGATAGTTTCTTCAACCCTCCCTGCACTCACTAAAGACCCAAGGCCCACCATCTGCAGGCCGATTCTTTTGGCCTCATCGGCAGTTTTCTGAAGCTTGTCCATTTCCATTATCTGGAAAATAAGAACATAAGAAGAGAGGATAACTGCAGTAGGCCTGTTAGCCCATGCTAGGCAGCTCCTAGAAGAGTAACTGAACTACTAGAATGAGATAAGGACAGCAAAGAAGAAGGCTCTCCCCCGCCCTCCAAACCCTCCAGCCGAAGCCGGCAGGAAAAAGTCAGAAAGAACACCACGCCGTATAGAAAAACTGGCGTGGACATTTTACAGGAAAGTGTGAAAGGAGAATAGAGACTATCATAGTGTAACCTGAAAAGAAAAATTTTTTGAATTAGTATTGGTTATAATATTTTCTTTATTCTATATCCACCCCTTATTTGTCATATGCTTATCTAGCCTATGCTTGAAACTCTCAATGGAAGAGGCAGCAACTACTTTACTAGGTAGCTTATTCCATTCGTCTACTACTCTATTACCAAACCAATTTCTACCGATTTCCTTTCTGAAACGGAATTTTTCTAGTTTGAAACCATTATTTCTAGTTCTATCCTGTATGCTCACTTTAAGTACCTTGCTAATATCTCCCTTATTTATACCATTCATCCACTTAAACACCTTAATTAAGTCTCCCCTTACTCTACGCCTCTCTAGCGAATGCAGACTTAGTCTTTTCAGTCTGTCTTCATATGACAGGTTCCGGACGTCATGTATCATTTTAGTAAATAATTTAGGTTGTAGCAGAGAATCTTACATGCTCATTGGAGCCGCAAAAATTCAGGAACAATAAATAAAATGGCTGTATATGCCTGATATCCTTACACTGAACCCCTAATGGCTCTAAGATATACTGGTCTATACCTGTCAAAACTGTTACCTGAATTAGCATTCCTATTTCTCCCATCTTTCCTGTCACTTCTTATTGCTTTTCTTTCCTTTAAAGGTGGCTTTACATTGAGTGACAAGCCAAATGGTTTCCTGTAAGCCAAGAAACCATTTACAATGCTGGGTGGTAACCATATAACCAAAACCATACGTGCTCCCTACGCGTCAATAAGTGGGTTGGTGGAGGGTTAGTGCCCCTCCCTGTAAAAACAAATAACTCAAAGTCAAATGGCCACTCCTTACGGGATTATGGCGTCTGGCAATAGACAGATAGATAGATAGATAGCATTCCCTGAACACAACTACCTCCAAAATCGCATTCATGTACTGTGCGTATATAAACACTTCCATAATCGCAAAAATATGGTGGCAAAACACTCATTATAAGTTAGAGTTCACGTTACGACCACCAGTTTACGTCATAGGTAAGAGATATGTTAGGAAGCATCAGAAATACACCAAAAGCAATATAATAACAGCCACTGGCATGCTAAGTCACTGATGATTCTTGAGTGCCACCTCCCACCTTCAGTACCTCTTCAGTATTGCCACCGTAAACCAAGAAACTACTGAAGGCCTACCTAAATCACGTGTGTGTGTGTGTGTGTGTGTGTGTGTGTAGAAAGTGTAATGGGAAGAATAACTTACACATGGTACACACAAAATAATTACTTTTTATTTTTTCATAGTCATGCACACAAGTACCACTCTGAGTAAGTGGTATGATGAATTGATCTGTGAAGTGAAATATGGAATAGTGTGTAAACAAATCGTATGGATATGGAAATGAGAGCATGTCAAATGGATGCGTGGCTAAATGGATCAGCAGCTATAAAAGTGAGCATATCAGATGGATAACTGGATAAAGGTAAATGGATAAAGTGGACATTTGTAAGTGGCCAAAAAAGTGAGTGAATTGTGATAAAATCTTTCCTGTTTCCATGCTAAGTATAATTACTAAGAAGCACATAGTGTTAGGGTTATAGAAGTGGTATTTATCCGTGTGGGTGAAGTGGATGTGGCGGTGCGTGAAGGGCTGGGACTGACGCCAGAGTGTGAGGATGGGGGCGGGGGAGGCTGGTGGTCAGAAGCGACAACGTTCACAGATAGTGTGTGTGTGTGTGTGTGTGTGTGTGTGTGTGTGTGTGTGTGTGTGTGTGTGTGTGTGTGTGTGTGTGTGTCAGAAAAATCGTCTGGACACAACTGCCTGATTTAAAAAAAAAAAAAAAAAGTCATGAGGAATGCTGAATTGCAGCAAGAAAATACACTAGAATATGGCAATAATAATAATAATAATAATAATAATAATAATAATAATAAACCACGAAATAATCCACGCACATACCTCCAACTCTCTCTCTCTCTCTCTCTCTCTCTCTCTCTCTCTCTCTCTCTCTCTCTCCATTGTGCACCCTCCAAGTACTGATGAATTTAGAAACAGTGTGGCAAATGACACGCACAGCCAGGCCGGATACCCTATCTCGAGAGCCCCTGAAATTCTTATAAAATATAAATTGTTGCTCCTGTACGCTAAAGTTTACTGTGACAAGTTAATTGTGGTCTCTCTCTCTCTCTCTCTCTCTCTCTCTCTCTCTCTCTCTCTCTCTCTCTCTCTCTCTCTCTCTCATCACAACATCTTACTTTTCTCCCATATGTCATATAATTCCTTCACAGGCGCCTCGTCCCCTCCTCACCCATTATTCCTGCTGCACCTTTTTCAATCCCTCCCTTCCTTTTCCTGTTCTTTCTCACGGGATCAGTTCCCAGTCACCAACTGCACAAAGAAACTCACGACATTGATCTTCCCTGATCCTAGTGTACATTCTTTTGCACTGTGTAACTGTACCAGCATGTCGGTACGATTGCACGACAATGCTGATCAACAGTCCATGTAGTCATTTCTGTGCTGCTGCAGTTTATTTTGTATGAACATGTGTGTGATAGCAAACTACGTAATTTGTAATCTGTATGTTAACCTATTCATTCATGTATATATCGTGTGTATGTGTGTGCATGTAGCCCCATGCTTGGATGCACCCATCTGTGTGTGCATGTATTTGTGTATGTATAAAGTCAAACATATTTCAGCTATGTCTGTATAAATGTACTGTGTACTGTACGTGTATAATTATTATATAATTATGATGGATGTACATATGTACTGTACTTCTATGTTCATGCATATGTATACATATGTATGGAACTGTAAGTTAGTTTACTGTACATGTATGTGTATTTTTGCGTGAGTGTAATATGAGCATGCATGTATGCATGCGGGTGTGCATGTGCATATATATGTGTAGGTAACATGTCCGTATTTTTGCAAGTGCAGATCTCTGTAACCACTACGAATGTATACCATATTGGTCCATGGAATAATTATGAATACTTATGCTGCTAAGATATAAGCGGTAGTGTAATGCAGCGTACTTACAGAAACGAGGCGTACCAACTATTTGACCTGTATACAGTATACTGCAAGCATACTGTTGTTTTCTCACAGCATGGGGGACACTGCTCAGTAAATCTCTCTCTCTCTCTCTCTCTCTCTCTCTCTCTCTCTCTCTCTCTCTCTCTCTCTCTCTCTCTCTCTCTCTCTCTCAGCCAGATAAGTCCACAGTGTCTCCACTCGTTCTCTTACCCCCTACGGGCCCTACCCTTCCCTGAGCCGCGGTTATCACCTCATTGTCAATGTCTTAACAGGCGCCTCCCTCTGACCCGCTCTCATTTGAGGTATGAGTTTCTGACCCGCCTCTTACTACAGTACACACACACACACACACACACACACACACACACACACACACACACACACACACACACACAGAGATCAGTAATCTGGAATCTTCATCTCAAAAAAACACATAGATAAGATTGAAAAAGCACAAAGGTCAGCTTCGTGATGGGTACCAAGCTTAAAGGGATCTAATCTACGAAGAAAGACTAGAAAAACTTAGAGAAGGAAAAGAGGAGACATGATTATGCTATATATATGCATCTCAAGGAAAGAGAAAATAGAAATAAATGAATATATATACTATGAGGATGCATCAGGAAGAGGTCACTGGAAAAAACATTTAAAAAAAAAAGGCGTTAAAGACTTAAGGAAATTCTGTTTCCCAAATAGGGCAGTTGATCAGTGGAATGCACTACCGAATTAAATAGTGTGTGCCAAAACTATTCATAAATTTAAGGATATGTATGATAAAAATGGTTTAATACACGGGACAGTACGAGCTTGACTCATTCCTGTAAAGATACAATTAGGTAAAAACAATTAAGAACACACACACACACACACACACACACACACACACACACACACACGGTAACAGGCAGATCAGGTGGAGGTGCTTATCAGCTTTGGCTTCACATTGCCTTGGGGGAGTGGGAGGGTGAGGAATACTGGGCCATACACCAGCCATACGCCATGTATTTTTGCTGTTTTATATGAATACCTTATCCAAAACAAAAAATCGCCCAATACACCTCCAATCATCATCACAATCGCCCCCAAAAGTTCAAATTTAAGCGCAGTGTCTTCCAAAGTCGCCCAGGCTGGCGCAAAACGGGCGTACATACGTGGAGAGAGAACACGACTTTTCCATTTACTTATATAGGAAGAGACAGGAGGGGGGCGTGGAAAGGAAGAGGGGGGGAGGGTGAGGGGAGGAGGGAGGGAAGAGGGGATGTTAGAAGAGTGAGGAAGGAAAGAAGGGAGACGATGTGAGAGGAGAAGGCGGTGGGAAAGAGAGAGGAAGGAAGAGGGGATGGAAGAGAGAGAGAGAAAGAAGGAAGGATGTGAGAGGAAAAAGAAAAGGGAAAGAGAGGAGGAAGAAGAGGAGGAGGGGATGAAATAGGGAGAGAGAAGGAAGGATGTGAGAGGAAAAGGAAGAGGGAAAGAGAGGAGGAAGAAGAGAAGGAGGAGGGTATGTTGAGCGATGGAGAAAGGGAAGGAGAGCCAGGGAGAAAATAGGTGTGGGATGGAGAGAGAGAGGGGTTGTAGGAGGGGGAGACTGACGTAAATAAGCGTAATATTAAGTCGTTATATTGACGAGAATCTTACATGAATTTCGTCACATCCCGCCCTCTCAACTCCCACATCCTTTCCCTTCCTTCCTTCCTTCCTCCTCACTTTTCTCAACATCTTTCTCTCTCTTTCCTTCCTCCCTCCCTCTCTCCTTCCCTCCTTCCTTCCTCTCTCTCTCCTTCCCTCTTCCTTTCTCCACATAACACATTTCTTTCTATTTATCTGTGGCCTCGAAATCCTCCATCGGCCGGAAAATATTACCGCAGCGACACAAAATGATCGCAGCCTTTTAGAAGCCAGACAGATCATTAATATACCAGTAAAATTTGACGCGGACATTTCTCAACTCCCATTGATTTAAAAGCATTAATTTGCATGGATTTATGTTAACACCGCAGGGAGATTATTGGTGTTAAGAGGCTAAAAGTTAACATTGGTTATATTCCGTGGCTTTTGAGACGTCGTAAATACTCATTATTAGCGATATATTCCGCACATAACAGCTTAGAATCATGAATGTTTTTGCTGCATGCTATCAGTATTAAAAAGATAGCCTGTGCATAGGAGGGAATGTTAAAGTGGATTACGGTATGCAAAACGAATAGCTAAAGTAGGTGTAAGAGGCCTTATATATTACCGAAAATACAGGTTAATATCAACACCCCCGAGAGAGTGATGTTACTCTTCGATATCATCACGTATGTTATTGATGCAGATTATGTCGACATATAAGCAATAGTGCAAGAGAAGCAGGGCAGCAAGAAGGATAATAAATCGCTCGAGAAAATGAGCTACGAAGCCTAGAAAGATCCTCATTGTGCGGAAATAGTTACCATTATCATTCTAGTTCTTTCCCACGACCAACAAATAGTGAGGCTAATAATATGCATGGAAATTATCAGTGGCCTTGTTAGAATCACACCAGGTGCAACAATAACTTACTGATAAGCGTTACCTTTTATCTTACCAAAACGAAAAATATGGAAGTAGGCTACCCGAGGGAGGTGGTGATGTTTGGGGAAAAGTTACCATTTAGCAAAAGAAGTTATTGTCTTACTGATTATGGCTCAGCATGAAGGCTTATTATGCTTGGAAACATGTTAATAATACTGTTTTGTGAACCATTTCCTGAAGGTACCATGTTTTTCGCTCCAGTTTTGCCCCAGCAGCAAATAGAAATATGTTAATACTCGTAGAAATATAGGTATATGGAGGCAAAAGTTACCATTTAACGATAAGAGTTACGAAAAACTTACCATACAGTAAAAAGAGTTTTATTTATCGCTCTATAGTTCTGCCCCAATGACATCAGCCAATAGGAAGGCGCCGTGACAAAAGTTTGGTTTGTTTGAACACTCCATTTTAATTCAGAGTACTTAAAACACGCTAATTTTCATATATCACAATTAAACCACACGTTTCACCACTATTTAAGCTAATATCGTAGTTTTTGAAAGATATTGGTTGTATTATGAATGTATTTGGGTGTATATTAAACTTATTATTATGTAAACAATAGGGCGCGTGCATGAGTCGGGACACGTGGTGGCCGCGGGAGTGTTGCCGTGGCAGGGGAAGTAAATACAGCTGACAGCCCTTCATCATGGGTTTTTTTAATTTTGACGTCAGGAGGTGAGTCTTGAGGATATAATTTGGTCTGAGAGAGAGTAAGGTGAAGATAAAGACGTGAGGAGGCTGTGAGCTTTGTTAAAATAATTACATCCTTTTACCGGTGTTCCATATAGTGGGACTTTGACAGGTGGTTTCTCAGCATCCTTCATCATGGGATTCTTAGCTTTTGACGTCAGGCGGTGAGTCAGGTGAGTGTATTTTAGCAGAAGATATTTTAGAATGAAGGGGAAAATCTAGGATGGCAGTGGGAGGTGTTTAAATATTGTTCTTCCTTCTACCGGTATGGGATAGGACTCGAAGATAGATTTCTGGCACCTTTCGGTATGGGTTTTTTTCCAGTTTTGATGTTAGGAGGTGAGGTTTAGTGGATATGTTATAGATAAATATACTTTGTGATGAAGATAGGTGTGTATGTACGCTGAATTAGCAGTTAAAGATAGTGTACTTCTTTGTACTGGTGTTTTGTAGGGTCGGGCTCAGCGATATGTTTTTTTTTTCAGGCATTCGACATCTTCAACTTTGACGTGCGAAAGTGAGTAAGGAAGTTATTAAACTGGGTATAGGAGAGAAGAGTCACAATTTCTTTTCAGGTTACACTATGATAGTCTCTTTTCTCCTTTTGCACTTTCCTATCAAATGTCCATGCAAGTTTTTCTATACTGCATGGTGTCCCTTCTTACTTTTTCCTGCCGGCTTTGGCTGGAGGTTTTGGAGGGCAGGGGAGAGCCAACTTCTTTATTATCCTTATCTCCTTCTAATAGGTACAGTACTGGTATTATGCGATAAAGTCAGGATAATAAATAGCACCACAAACAATAAACTGTTACTAATTTCATCCCCAGGTTCGACATCTATAGAAAAGTGCCAAAGGACCTAACCCAGCCCACACTAACAGGCGCCATCATCAGCATCGTCTGTGTGTTGTTTATGCTGCTACTCTTCACATCAGAGCTCATCCACTTCCTCTCTGGCGATGTGTTAGTATAGTTGTATTATTATTATTATTATTATTATTTATTGTTCTTGTTATGTAATAGTACAGTATTTAGTGTATTGAAGGGAGGACACTTCCTGTGGTGGCATCAATACAACAGTGGTACTCCATCACTCATTTATATATCTGCCCCTCATTTCCCATCCCATGAAAGGTGGATGGTAGACAAAGGGGGAATGGCAGCTTCAACCAGCAGTTCACTAGGTATTATTACATTATTATTATTATTATTATTATTATTTATTATTATTAGCTGCTGTCATCTGTTGGGGTGAGTTAACAGTTTCCTCTAAAAGATCACTCAGAGCTCCCCCAGTAGCCATTGGTAGAAGCCAAGGAAAACCACCTGGTGTTATGAGAAGAAGAATACTGTACGGTATTTTTCGAGAATATTAAATTATGGGAATGTCGTGGTTTTAACTCGTCAGTAGGTTTACAAGGTACATACTGTGAGCAGCCGAAGTAGTAGTAGTGGTGGTAGCACAGTAGTTGTAGCCCAAGATTAATCTGAAATGTTAACCCAGTGATCTCTTGGCAACATTTACCTTGTGCAGTCCATCATTCTCCTTTTGGGGGATAGGTAGGGAGTTGAGGGACGTTTGTATAACCGGGTAGTGAAGTCACCTGGTTGTCAGTGTCACCACATGAAGGCATCCCTCTCCAGCTATAAAAAGAGGAAATATTGATTGTTTCAGATGTACCAGTACCAGCATGTGATCAGTTTCATATAAAAAATTTGCACTAACTGCCATATACATTATCATTTTCACTCCTCTACTGAAGTGAACAGATTGGATTAACGGTACACTGTAGTCTAATTTTTTATGTACCTTTCAGTGTGTCGGAGTTGTATGTGGACAACCCTGGGGAATCATCGGAGAGAATTCCAGTGTACATCAAAATAACTCTGCCTCGCATCAAATGTGAATGTAAGTCTTGTGAGAGAGAAAGAGAGGGTGTTTGTAGGAGAAAGGGGGAGGGAGGAGTCAGGGTGATGATGATGATGATAATGATCTCAGATTGTAGTTTGGATGATAATGGTGATGATGATGATGATTATTATTACCATAATTATTTATTTATTTATTATGTATATATTTATTTATACCTTGCACAGATGTTGGGCTGGATATACAGGACGATCTAGGGCGTCACGAGGTGGGCTTTGTGGAGAACACAGTCAAAAATCCCATTGGTGAGGAGGGATGCCTTTTTGAAGCCAACTTCCTTATTAACAAAGTACCAGGTGTGTTCAGAGTTTTGTGTTTTATGTTTTGAATATTTTAAAATGTGGTAGTTGGGGCAGCTGCCATCCACTCAATTAATGTAGTGCTACTGAGTTGTAAGCCAGATAGCGTATTTTAACCTAGGAAGCCATTTACTACGTTGGTTGTTATCCATATGACCAAATGGATGTCTGGTGTTTTAATAGGTCAAGACATTCAAACCAGTTGTGACTCATGGTGGTTAGTTGGGGTTTATTGCTTATATGATGCCATTCAAGGGAGAGTAGCTGATCACCCATGCCATAACTCATGGAGTGCAAGCCACAATCCTGCCACATTCACGAGGAAATGCAAGTCACAGTTCAGGCCGTGCCTATGACAACTGTACGTCATATTTCCCCCTCCACAGCCAAGAGAAATACACACTGGTATCTCATGACAGCAGCTGTCCTCTCATCTCACTGCCAACCAAGTGTAATTTCCGAACTAGGTACCAGTAGCATAGCTGTGACCACTTGTGCTTAGAGGCAGTGCACAGTTGAATCCCGGATGAATAATAAATCACTGCTGTATATATTTTCAGGAAACTTCCATGTATCAACCCATTCAGCAGAGAAACAGCCAGCCAGCATTGACTTTGCCCACATCATCCATGAGGTGCGCTTTGGCAGCAAAATTGATAACCCCGCAGTTCCTGGAACGTTCAACCCTCTGCACGGGCATTCCAAACTGGATGGCAATGGTAAGATGAGTCACCCTCCCTTCTCTCTACTGCCAGGCATCATAGAAGTCACTCTATAGACCTTGTGGAATTACCTATCTGTTCTATCTATCTATCTATTGCCAGACGCCATAATCCCGTACGGTTAGGGCTTTATTTTTGCTTCATATTCGGATTTGGTATGTTATTTTATTTGGTTTTATTATATTTATTATTTTTTCAGCTATGGACTCGCATGACTATGTGATGAAAGTGGTACCAACGGTGTATGAAGAGCGCAGTGGGAAGCAGCTCTTGTCATACCAGTATACCTATGCGTACAGAGTAAGTGATACACAATAAAATGCTCTGAAAAGAATTTTAGCTTACCACATAGTTTCATATTTTTAAAAAATCTCAGGACATGTACTGTACAGTATGAGTTGACACTAGTATTTCTTTATTTCCAGGAATAAATATCAGGTTTTATCACAGGATCAAGGAAAGTTCTGTTAAGTACAGGTAGTATTTAGTTATTTACTTACCAAAATTGTTTGTACATAGCGAAAGCTTAGAATATATGAATTCCTAACCCGTTGACCTTGGGAGGTTTTCTATAAGAGGGTAAAAATGTCTTCTGTTTAGTCTCGGTAAAGTAGACAAGTATTCCCTGAAGTTTATTGGTTTAATGTGTACGAATCTATAGGGTGGGAATTTCATTATCCAGATGTTCTTTGCTCAGCTATATCCCTTTGTGGTAATGTGAATAAATTGGATGTGATGATGTCTATCCATCCATCCATCCATTATCCAGTCCTTTATTGCCACTGTAGGTGCATTGAGGGCCAGGGCTATAATAATCAGTCCAGACTTTAACTTGACATTTCTGCACAGAGCTACATGTCATTCGGTCATGGTGGGCGAGTGATTCCAGCGCTGTGGTTCCGGTATGATCTGACACCCATCACAGTGAAGTACCACGAGAAACGACCCCCCTTCTATACCTTCATCACGACTGTAAGTATCCTGGGCATGTATTTTCATCAGGTAAGAAGACCCCCAAACACCTCTTCCTTAGCTGTTTACATTCCAGACTACCGATTAACATTCTCCTTTTTCTTCTTATATCATATTATTATTGACAGTAATAGACTAGAATCAGAAATAAACTGGTAAGGAAGAGGTGTTTGAAAGCTTCCTAACCACATAAGAATACAGCCCTTTCTGTACTGCCAGTCAATATATCATCACCATTTTTTTTGGGGGGATGTTTGCTATTAACTTTTCAACATAAGGATATCAATTTTGCTTTATCCTTGCCACAGCCAGTTAACCTTGCCTTATTGGAACTTTATTTTACCAGATAATAAACTCTTTGACTGTGTTGATGCCATTTTTAGTGTGTTATTGCAGTCTAGAGATCCTGTCCCTGTCTCGAATTTGGCTCTCTGTTATTTTGTTTTTATTTTTTCTTGGAGGGAGCAATCATATGGGCTTCTGGTCTTTAGTTCCTTCTTCCTGCATTAAAAAAGAAAAAGGTACATGTGTATTTATTATTAACCAGCATGTGAAGGTCCTTTCAACCAGTGGCAGTTTTCCAAGAAGGGGTTACACAGCAACAAGTGGACATAATATTAGTATGTCTTCCACCTTCATGTTTTCTGTGCCACCTAACCCCATTGGTAGGTACAAATAAGGGTCAGGATGATGATGATGGATTATACGTCACCTCATCTCAGAAATTAAGGTTGAGAGGATGAGGATGATTTTTCTTGATATTTCTTCCAGGTGTGCGCCATTGTGGGAGGAACATTCACCGTTGCTGGGATTGTTGACTCATTCATCTTCACAGCTTCAGAATTATTCAAGAAATTTGAGCTGGGAAAACAGAGCTGAGAGATTAGTATAACCTAGATTTTTTTTTTCTTTGACTTGAATGCTTTTAGAATTGTGTGATATGATTTTTAAAAAGATAATTTAATTTTCTACTGTTGCTGTTTTTATTGAGTTTTTCAGAATAACTTAGGCTAGGCTTTTTATATTGTTATTTGCTTTTAATGAAATGTAAAATGTTATTAAGGTGTTTTTACCGTATGCAAGTTTGGTAGTAGTCTCTTGAGAATTTTACATAAAGTACTGTTGATCTATTTCTGTGCTGTCGAGAATTTTAGATAGTGTACATACTATTGATCTTATTTTCCTTTTGCTGTCACTTCCTCAGATATGTCTAATACTGCCTTAATTCCCTTTCCCACTTTACATTTTCACACGCTGAAGAGGGATGCTTTCATGTAGTGGCACTGATATAACCAGGGTCTCCATTGCCTAGCTATACAAACATCCCACAGCTTCATCTCTGTTTGCTGAAAGGATGCTGGTGGCATGCAGTAGAGGGACATTTTCATCCTGCAGTCCACCAGGTTCACAGTCAGATGAGCCTAGGGCCACAAAAGCAACAACACCAACAAACTTTCCTTTCCTCGCCACGCTTACCATACACTTTCTCTCATATTTCACATCTGTCATGCTTTTACATAAGCTTACATACTTGTCACATGCTCCATGCTTGTCATACACTCCCTGGCCTGTCCAACCCTTCTAGACACTTCCCTCTCTCTCTTGTTTCTCCACTTTCAGTCTCCGCCACCTGCCATCCATTATTACACTTTCCCCATACACTCCATACACTTTCTATGCTGTCCCACTCATTTTATATTTTCTTACAGTCCTCATACTTGCCTTACTGTAGCATGTACACTCTTCCACACTCTCCCATTTCCAACACTTATACACATTGATAATCATGCTTGGGATACTTTGGAAACTTGATACTGATTGAACATTCTTACTAAGTGGGCCAAGGAAGAAGTAATTATATATTTAGGGATATAGAACATTACAAGTATTATACAGAATATTAGACAAAATCTCAGTGTTGTGACTTAGGGTATGTTCAGTTTACCCGGTACTGAAAGATAGTATTGGGATAAGTAATGATACAATGGTCTCAAGAAACTATGATCTAAATTCATCATCATTACATTATATAAAATAGAGTAGCATTACAGCAGCAACCAAAGAGATTATTTAGTGTTGCATAGAGGCCTTAATATTTTAGTTACCCTAGAAGATTACTCATCTTAAGTGGTGTTTCAGGTTTCCTGAAGTTTTGAAATTTATATATTCATAAATGAGTTAGGTTAATAGTTGTTTATAAAGATTTACTGTATGTTGGTCACATTATAAAATCAGTCCATACAAAGGTGCCTCTTTGGTACAGTGGTAAAACACTCAGACAAGAGAAAAGCATCTACTAATGCACCATGGTTCAAATTAAGAGGTGGCAGGAAGTTTTTCATCATGAAATGCTGCCAGGGCCCTGGGCCCCCTGACACCACCAAAAGAACATTTACAGTATGAGGGATTGGCTGTTACCATTTTCTACATTTTCTTGCAAGAGTGATGCTTGCATCCCTAATTAAGATTAACATAAAGCAAAACTTCTTAATTTTATTCTGGTCAGGCATTCCATTAAAATGTCTTTCTTGCTATGCTGGTCTTTTGCGAAATGAAATGCCACTTTTTTTCATTCCCCAGTGGTTCTCCTTCCACTTTGGTCTTGTAATATGTTGTCTGCTTTTGTGTCCTCCTGGTTGCGTCTTACCTCATGCATTATTATTTATTAACCATTTGTCAGTTTCATTAGCTAATCAAAGTTGTGTAACTTGGTGTAGAAGATATTTTTTTACACTTGTTGCTCTCAGATATTGTAGTGGATCTGTGAAATGATTATTAAAGTGATGTTCATAGATCTGGAACCATCTTAACCTAGCACACTGATTTCTGGTTGAAAGATCTGGGGCTGTTCCCTTGATGACAGGCTACCATAGTATGTTGGCTGGGGGAATACAGTACTGTACCTGCTGTAGAGGAGCCTACATTTGGTGGAACTGTGCACCCTGGGTGGAGCAGCTGTGGTGTACACATGGGAGCCACACCTCATCATATTTTACTGTTTCTCAATATTGGGAAGGACCTGGATCCAACCCTGGTTAGGTGCTGTGTGCCACAGAGGGGTGCTGATTCTTTGCACAGTGTGTGCACCGTACTGCACCTGTAGGATGGTCCTACAGAAGCAGTTGCTTACATATGGTTGATGGGTCTGCTCAGCCAGACAGAGTGGGGTTAAGCAACAACTTGTAAGTAAGGCCTTGCCTTCCACAAGGTTAAGTCTTCAGTCCAGTGGCATTTGTCATTTCATTCATGCTGTCTTCAAACTAATTAATTCAGCATTGGAGAGAGATTTTGAAGTGGATAGGTTAGATGTAGGCTTCATTTACTATGAGAAATCTACAAAACCTGAATCATACCATCTGTAGATAGCAAAAATAAAACAAACACATCACAGGATTGAAGAGGTTAACAGTTTTTAGAGGATGGGAATTGTCGTACAGCTGAAGAAAACCATCTGACAGTAACCAGAAAATACCTAAGTGAGACTCTGTCCTCAGTGAATAACTTTCACCCCAAGCATGTCTTTTTTTTTTTTTTTTTTTTTTTTTTTTTTTTTTTAGGTGGGAAAAATGATGTTGGTGATGGTAGTGATATTTGTGTTAAAGCCAAATAAATGGCTGTTGGTGTTATAGGAGGTGAGATCAGTATAAGTAGGGACAGAAATAACTATGGGGTTCTTTGTCCTTTGTATATTTGAGTTTGATAGCAGGAACTAATAAGTTTATTTGCACAAGTATCTTACTAAACTTGCCTTCCATGGAACTCTTGGCTAAACAGAATCATCAGGCATGTATTGAAGTTATTCTGACTGTCAAAGGGCTAAGGATGGCCGCCTAATAGAATATCTTAGCCGGTCTTATACAACTCTCTCTTTGCTGAATCAGAATGTCTTGCATTTGCATGAATATGAGAGTTATCCTGACCCTGAGAAGGTTAGTGGTAATAGTATCATCCCTGTCTCTAATGAATATAACTGTCTGGGATTAACTGGAGTAAAATACTGGAGAATATGCAACTGTGAGAGTATTACCCATTTATAATGGATAATGGTTAATTTAAATGGTATTATAAAGAAATTTGAAATTTTTATATTGCAGCCATTATTTTTTCTTTGATGGGTTGAATAATAAATGGTAAAATTCAGTCATTCACACCAGTTAGAAGTAAGTCATATGCATCATAATAAAATCAGTTGGTAGACCGAGGATGAGGTGTAGGGATGGAGTTGAGAGGTATATGAGGGAGGGAGGGTAGTCAAATGGTGGGTGACAGAGCGACTTGGAGGCGTTTTGTCTGTGGCCACCCTTTGTGGGATTAGGGCGTCGGGCTATAGATAGATAGATAGTTGGTATCAGAGGTAGATTATAAGGAGAGGGATGCTTTCATGTAGTGGGCACCGATATGACCGTCAGGTGGAGCTACCAGTTGTACTAAAGTCCCTCAGCTCCTTCCCTGTCCCCCAGAAGGACAGTGGACTGCAGAATGAGGACAACTTAAGCCTGCAGTCCATTGGGTTCATGTTCAAATGTGATGATCCGTCACTGCTAATAGAATAAGTAGAATCAACCAGAGTAATGCACAAGGTTCTTAGTCTCAGCCAAAATTCAGAGTAGTTGAGAAAAAAAACATTAGGCTTCCACACATTTGTGTATGTTACAATGCATATTTTTTTTATTTAATTAACGGGTTTTGGAATATAGTTAAGAAAATCTGCAGCATCGTTTGATACACCGTACTTGTAACTTTATGCCAGTTCAATAAACTGAACTTTGATAGAATATATTTTATTTGTTTATTTAATATACTTTTTGCTCTCTGGCTTGGGTCCTTTGGCCTCTCTGGGACAGGTCTCTGATGTATGAGGGGAGATATCAGGGTAGACTTTTATGCTGTGTATTGGTATAGTGAATTAGCTTTATTCTCCCTTCACACAGTTTTTAAGGTGCCAGGGGTTAGTGAATTAAGGTGCTTCAACCAGGTGTGACCATTAATTTTTTGCTTCTTGGTCAAACTATGTGCTATTTTCTCTGACTTGGCCCAAAACTGCCCTCCCCACATTAAATGCAGAGTTGTAACAATAGATCAAAGTTGAAATATGACAGGCCTACTAGTCATGAAGAGGTGCAATGGAAATGATGTAGTGCCATATTATTGTCTTACTATGCCACTGAGCTAAAGGAAATAACTGCAGAAGGACGAAAATATAGGCCAGTTTAGAGTAAAAACAGTATAGTCACACTCACTTTACACATCTAGAGCTGAGTAGCATAGCCCCAGATTCCAATGCATTTAGTGGTGTAGTGCTGAATTGGATGATGGATGTGTGTGTGTGTGTGTGTGAGGCAATAATATATGTGAGGGTGGATATAGTTGTGATGTGGAGCGAAGATTTTAAAGATTGGATGATGTGTGAATAATTGTGTTGGTCTTTTCACTTGTCAAGTGGGGTTGGTGAAGGATTAGTGCCCCTACCTGTAAAACAATTAACTCTAAGCCCTTGACCACCCCGTTTGGGATACATGAAGTCTGGCAATAAATGAATGAACTACTTTTCACTTGATGTACTGGCTAATAGTTCTTCTCCTGTGTTTTGTCTTGTTTATGGTTCCTGCTCCACCCTATCTCCTAGGTGGGATTTCATGTTGGGATGATGCTGATGGTGAAGAGGATGATAATTATAATAGTTCTCCCATTCGTGTGTGTGTGTGTGTGTGTGTGTGTGAGAGAGAGAGAGAAAGAGAGCTCTACCTCACCCCATCTCTCATTAAGAGTTAATACTGGAAAAAAAATAAAGTTTTTCTTTTGTGCTGCCTTGTTCTGTTTTAGGATCCTATCTCATTCTCTTCTGTGGGAAATGAAGGTTAAGAAGTTGATGATAGTTCTACATTTGTGCTTTCTTGTTCTGTGATTTCTAGGGTTGGGATGTTGATGATGATAGTTTCTCTCTCTCTCTCTCTCTTATTATCATTATCCCCATCATCATAGCCATCATCTCCCTTATATCTTGGTGTTCAGACATTGCTCATTTTGTATTTGTGTCAGATTTTTGCATAGTTACCGCTAAAATTAATAGAAAACCATTCGTTCAGTTAATCCATAGTGAACCCTCTAAATTAGTATTTCTTGCGAATCACTCAAGTGGATTTTATTTTTCTAAACAACATATTTGAAGATGAAATATGGATAGTCTCATAATAAAAGCTGGTGTAAAATTGCGTCGTTTGTGAACGCTGTTTTCAAACAAACACGGGAGGGAGCGTCAGGGCGGTGGATCCAAGCCAGGTTTGATTATTTTTTAACTTTATGGCGTCCGGAGCAACCCTCTCCCTCAAAATTATACATCTTTATCATCTTTAGATTCTGTAGTTTATGGATATTTAGAAATCTGGGACTTTTGGAATAGGGAAACATTGATTTTAGGCACTTAAAAGTTTGGGATGTTTCGAGTGACATTTGTTTGTAAATACGAGTACAAACATGCTTGTTATTATCCATTATATGGCGTACACAGTAGCCCTCAACCCTGACACTTTACATATATGTCATCGTTACAGTTTCTAGTCCCAGTTGTAGTTTAAGGGAATTCTGGAATTAATAATCATGTAAGTTTAGGGAGATTTGAAGTTGGGATGTTGTGAGCGATTTTTGATGACTACGATACCCAAGATGACTTCAACATTCTCCCTTCTGTTATAAGTAATTGAATATCCTGAAGGTTAACTATGACAGTGTATAGTAATGGCCCAGCAACAGGGTAATTCAGTAATGGGATTAACAGACACCATTAACACAGTCCCATTCTTTGAAGTTTAGATGCCGTATGATGTCAAAGCTTTAAATGCAAACCAGTAACTCTTCTAATAACTCTGCAGACAGTTTCAGCATTTTGGATATCACACCAGACATGTAATAAGCAAATTCCTGCCGTGTGACTGGTTGCTAAAGTGGCAGTTGTAACACCAGGATAATTGAACCTGAACAGGCCTACTCCAGATGTGTTTTACTCCTTTATGAAATTTATGTTCAAGATAGAAAAAATAATAGTAAAAATAATAACTAATAAATTTAAAAAGTACCGTTACCTGTTAGAACTGAATAATAATAATAATTTTGTTTTGTTTTGTTGATAAAGGTTCCAACATACATGCATGCATCACCCTTGGTCATTTTATGATGATTCTCCACACTGCTTGATCTCTGGCAGCCTCCCTATTCAGTCTCTTATCCCTGAGGTCACATCCTGTAACTTTGTCTTGGGTCATTTTTGGTTAGCCTCTCACAGCCTTGCTCTCAATGTACACTCTCTGCACTTTCTGCACCCAAGCATCATCTTCAGTCCTCTCAGCGTGTACCTTGTCTGTTTTCAGCCAGGATGAGGAAGTCAGCTTTTGGCAGCGTGCAGCGGCCAGGGGTGCTGAAGCCAAGGAACAGCGATGCCACACCCGGCGGCAGGTTGGTGCCTGAATAGTGGAAACTATTACTCTGGTTGTCATAGAAATAACTAAATAATACTGTACTTATTTATCATTTAAAGTTGATCTGCTGTTTTGCTTGTGATGGTGTTTGTATAATCTGAATAATTTTGTGATGTTAACTTCTATTCATATATTATCTTTTCTCCATCAATACTCTAGGCTTTTGTACATAAGGATGACCACAAGCAAAATCTCTCTCAGGTAGTAAATTTATCATTATTTTTTTATTACTATTATTATTTTTTTCCTTTATTCATTTGATGAATTAACATCAGGTCTTCATTGAACTTAGCTTTTGACTTATTATAAAGTTGTGTTGAAATCAGAAATAAGTTTGTTTTGTGCTTTGAACGTCACAATGGTGATGGAGGAATACTTCATACTTTGGTATTGATATTTTTGGGGTGTGAGTTGGGAGCAGGGCAGTGAAATGGCGGGGGACAGGGTGACTTGGAGGCGACTTGTTTGTGGCCACCCCAAACGGGATTGAGGCGTCTGGCAATAGATAGATAGATAGACTGCCTCTTGTGGCTATTTATATAAACATCCCTCAACTTCCTCCCTGTTCCCCCTGAAACAAGGATGTTAGGCTGCAGGAGAGCAACTTCAGCCTGCAGTCCACCAGGCACACATTGACATAAGGATGGGGCCACAGCAACATCAGCTTTGTTTGCATAGAAATAAGATCTTCGAATTTATCATGCATTTTTGGTATTCCTTCCCTCCTCTCGTTAGATGATTTATTTTACATTGAGAATATAGGCTATTCCATGATGGAGTTAATATAACAAAACTTTTTCTGTATGATATATGACCTGTTTTTATCTTCATTGGTTGCTGTCAGTTTGATGATAGTTGTATATACTTTATTCTAGAGATTTGGAGAGAATGGAGAATGAGATTGTAAGTAGGAGAGCTTATGTTAGTGAGGTGGAGGGAGAAGGGGAGACTGAGGATAAGGTGGGGGAAAGGGGTGGTGAGTTGGAGGAAGGGTAGCCTGATGGCAGATTGACGTGGAGGTTTGGCAACCTCCTCCAGGCTAGATAGATTGTATTGTCATGTACCTGTTGCATTTTCAGGCAGAGTGGTGGATATTCAGCAAGAAAGCCGTACATGTCCAAGTTACCGCAGTACGATGGTGGCAGGATAAAGCGCTTGAGTTCAGAGAGCCTAAGTCGCCTCTCAGCCTCATCCCTGCGCTACACACCAACACGCAACAATGCACTCCTGCCCAGCACACTTGGTGCTCCTTCTGGCAGGTGAGATTTGGGCTTCAGTCTTTTTATGGTTCTGTAGATGCCGTCATGTTGTGGCACCGATCTGACTGCATGGTGGGGTTGCCTAGTTATATAAATGTCCCTCAGCGCCACCCTTACCCGCAAAGAGGAGGATGGTGGACCGCACGAAAAGGGCAACATTAGTCCTCAGTCCACCAGGTTCGTTTTCATATTTTGCATTCTCACACCGTCATTTGCTGCTTACCCACAACTTCCCATTTTCAGTATGTCCTCCGAGAAGCGCAACTCCAGCTTGGGCACCATCAACAGAAAGGAGATCCGGCCCATCACAGATAGTGCCTTCAAGAGTCGCTGCATTGACAAAATACTGGACTTCCTTATCACAAACCAATATGAACATCAGATCCAACGCCGCACCCTGCTGACACCCTCATCTAAGGATTTTGTTAATATATTTCAGGTGAGAGACTAACTAGGCAAGTGCTTGTGAGTGAGTGAGAGGGAGGGAGACACCAAGGATGAAATGTAGGGGTTGAGCGGAGAGATATATGACTGAAGGGAATGTGAGTTGGAGAATGGGCAGCCTGATGGTAGAGGACAGAGTGCCATAAAGGCAATTTGTTTGTGGCTATCCCCTCGGGAATTATAGCATTTGGGTGTAGATGGAGAGAGAGAGAGATTGAAGAGACCAGCAGACAGACTACAGTATCTTGGCACCTCCTAATCTACCCATTTATATGCTGTCATTTACAAGTGTGTTTGCCTCTTGTGCCACCCTTTCATTGCTGGATTGATGTACCGGTATGTGAATGTGAGATACTGGACAGATGCATATTATTACCCACAGATGAATGATAGTGTGCATCTCAGTCCAGTATGTGATGAATCCAGTGTAGAAATAGAGGCTGGAGAGGCAAATGGACTTTAATATTTGTCATTATACATGTGAGTGAGTTTGGAGGTGAGAGGAGGCAAGGTGGGCCTGTGAGAAGGTGGATGGGTATGGTAAGTGAATTTGTGAGAAATCAGAGTATGGTAGATGATTAAGCTGTATTATTTTAACACAAATCTGGCCAAAAATTGCTACCTCCCATCTTGAACGATGAGTTCTAACAAGGGAATAGCATAATAAATGATGCTAGTCAAGAAGAAGCGCTATGGAAAGGATCTACAGCCATAGCATTGCCTTTATTTTGTTACTGGGTCATGTGAAATAAGTTACAAGAGGATGAAAATCTGTGCCAGGTTATGGTGCAGGAACTGTAGTACAGGTATTATGCTTTGTCTTTACAGTTCATCTACCGCCATTTGGACAGCACCTACATACTTCCTAATAGATTTGAAGAGGAGATTCCAAGGCTACTGAAGATGATCCGTTACCCTGTGCAGATACCTAAATCATCTTTCATTACTGGTGAGTGGATATAGCTACACTTGTCCAGTATAGTGCTGTGTAGTAGTATTAAATCAGAGAGAACAACAGGTAATTATGAAGCTTCGTGTGGAAGGTGTACCTGTGAGTTGGAGCCACACCTGCCAGAGCTTGAGTACTGAGAAGGAGTTTGTGTCCCATTTTGTGGGTCATGCCGTGGATTAGTTCTCCCACTGTCACATTAATATTTTTTTTTTTTCCTTTTCCTCACTTTCCTTCCTTTTTGTTCCTTTTGTGTGCCTGGGAAAAAGAGGTTTAAGTGGGATGATGATGATGCGGTAGACAAACCCTTGATATGTGAGCGTTTACATTATTAGAGCGAGGAACTTTATAGTACAGGCAAAGTCCGCTGCTCTTCCCCCTCAAGTAACTCAAAGACAAATGGTAACCCCTTGTGGGATTATGGTATCTGGCTATAGATAGATAGATATGGTAGTCACATCATAGTTGTGGTAGGTGAACTCATATTTCTCTGTGTCTTATCCCATTCTTGTCCGTGGGTGACTGTGATGATTACACTATATATATATATATATTTTTTTTAAATCTGTTAAATAGGCTTGTACCATCTACCCTGGGAGTTATTGCCATGAGTGATTTGTGCTTACAAGTTGTTTTTACTCATGGCCTAATATTGCCATCTCCTCATCTTGAATGCTGAGCTTTTAACAAATTATGAACACTAAGATATTATGCTAGTCATGGAGGGGTGCTGTGGAAAAGCTGTAGAGCCATAATATTGCCTTTTTCTACCACTTAGCCGTGTAAAACAGTTTGCAAAAGGATGACAATCTGGGCCAAGCCAAGGTGAAAGAACTTCTATATTGTTGCACTCCTGTTTTCTCAACATGTTTTCCCATTCATGTTACGCAATTTCTTTCTGTGTATAGCCAGATTCCTTAATTCCAGAGAGGGTGGCCACAAGCACATTGCCTCCATATCACTGTGTTCCTTTCTTTCAGGCTGCCCTCCTTCCAACTCACACCACTTATTCATATATTTCTCCACTTAATCCTCAGCCCCACCATCCCACTCCACCACCCGCACACACACACATCCACCCACATCTTCATTACTAGCACCATATTCTGTTGCTAAGCAGTTGTTACAGCTCAACAATCAAGATGGAGAGATGGCAGTTTTAGGCCAAGTTAAAATGAGTACAGTATACAGACTCTTGTAATTTCTCATGTTTGATATTTTTCTTCAGTTGGTTCACCTCACACCTGGCCATCTGTGCTGGCCATGTTGGCCTGGTTTGTGGACGTCATCAATATGAAGGATTTTGATGCCTTTGCCGTCGCTTTCCCAGTTGATTTTGAGTCAGAAGCGAATTTGGAAAAGCTGAGGTTTGACGCTGCTTCAAAAATATTCAACTGTGACACTGAAGATGAAATGGAGGAGCAGTATGAGGTGAGTACTGTACCGCTGGTGCTGACTCTGTCACGTGGTGGCACTGATATGACTGGGCGGTGGAGCTCCCCAGTTATGAAAACATCCCACAGTTCCCTCCCTGTCCACTGAAATGAGGTCCGTAGTCAACTAGGTTCACATTCAGATGAGTTTGTGGTTGCAACAACTACTAATACTACTATTGCTATTATTACTACAGCTACTACTGCTACTACCACTACTACTGCTTCTATCTCTTCAGTCTGAGTTACATGTTTACACTATTCTTTATGGTACCAGATTATTTTCTTTAGCTTAGGATAGAGTTTTCAACCTTTAGTGATATTCCATGGTAACCCTCCCTCATTTCTGGGATGTTTAATGAGTTCAGTAAAATCATCAGATATCACCAAGAATAAACTGATAAAGAGAGAGAGAGAGAGACCAGCTGAATTCAGATGGTTAAACTGCTACAGTGTGGGAATACCTACTGACTACAGGTAGTTGTCATTATAAGTCAGTGGGAAAAGAGGTCTTGATATATGATGATGGTGATGATTATAATAATGTTGAGAATGATGATGATGATAATGGTGGTGAGAATAGTGATGAATAATGATGATAATGGTGGTGAGAATGTTGATGATAATGGTGGTGAGGATGATGATGATAATTATGATGGTGGTGGTGGTGATGATAATGGTGATTGTATACTTGTGCCTTTCATGGTAATTCTCTTGACAGACTTACCACCAGTTGTTGGAGAAAGCGTGTAGTGTAAGACCACAGGACATGGTGAAACGTCAGGATGAACTGGAGCTACTTGAGAATGAAGAAATGCTCTTGGAAAATCAGCAAGAGAAGATTGATGAACTGAAACATGTGTATAGTCAGGTATAGTATGAAGTCTGTTTTTGTTCCTTGACCTTCAGGATGTGAGGTATACTCCTTTTACTCTAACTTGGCCTAAAATTGTCATATCTCGATCTTTAATACTCAGTTGATGTTTGGCCTAAAATTGTCATCTCTCCATCGTGAATGCAGGGTTGTTAGGGTAGTTTAACACCAAAATATGATGCTAGTTATGAAAATTGTGCTTGGGAAGGTTGTTGAGCCTCAGGCATTGTCTTATTCTGCTCCTGAACTTCATGAAATAAGCTTCAAAAGGACCAAAATGTGGGCCAAGTTACAGAAGTATACTAGATGAGAGATACCTTGAACCCTGAAAGGTACTGCAGCATACGTGTTCTAAATCTGACAAAGATCCCTAACGTCTTTCAGTTCAGTTGATGGCGAAGTGTACAGTAGTTGGAGTGGATGGATATTTTCTTTGTACTGCAAGTTGGCCTTAAATTCTCACCTCTCCATCTTAAATGCTGAAATGTAAGAATAGATTGATAGTAGAATATGATGCTAGTCATGAATGATTGTAATGGAGGGAACGTAGAGCCATAATATTGCCTTTTTCTGCCACTGAGCTCTGAGAAATATGCTGCAAAAGGACAAAAATTTAGGCCAAGTTAAGGTGAAAATTGTATAGTAACTTTGGAGACTCACTCCTGCCTCACAATTAAGTTACAAGATTTCATGTAACCATAAATTAGTGTTCAGGCGGTGGGGGTAGCTTAGGGCAGTAAGGTGGAAACAGACTGACATTAGCTTGAACAAAATGAAGGAGAAGCACAAGATCAATAAAAAGTAACTCGTGATAAAATGCATATGGTATTTCTTTATTTCAGATTGTGAATGACAACGATAAACTGACCATGTATTGCCAAGATTTACAAAGCTACATCTCCAAGAAAAGGGCTGAGCTAGAGAAAGTACAGCAGACTCTCACTGAAGAAACTACGAAAGTACAGCAGGTAAGGAACTCATTGCCAGACGCCTTAATCCTGTAAGGGGTGGCCACAAACAAATCGTTGCCCTGTCCCTTGCCATTTCATTACATTTCACTACATAAGTATTTCCTTTCATATGATTGTGATTTATTTGGTACCGGTACTTATATGAGTGAAGTTAGACATACACAAGCACTCTATTACACAGGGTAAGTTTAAGAAAAATGTATAAACACGGCCGTATAGATAGACAGATTGTGCCCTAATCATTGACTCCTCTCAGGTCCGTGAAAAAGTGACCCGACTGGAGCGTCTAAAGGCAGAACAAGCTCTCTCAGCCACCGAGTTAGCCCACTTCAAGAACCATGCCAATGATGTGGCTGTCCTCAGTCAGCAAATACAACAACAGTGCAAGGATCTCGATTCAAAGGTACAGCCAAGGACAAAAATTAACAGAAATGAAATATTAAGTAACTTTATATTACTTAATATTTCACTTCTGTATCTTATTTTCTTCCAGTGGCTAATGTTCCTTAGGTGTAAGAGGCGTGGTAGGTTTCCTTACCCCTCCGTACTGTAATTTAAATTCCTGATATTTCACTTTTTCTACTTCCCACTTTTCTTTGGCAGCCATCATCCACACACTTCATGTAGTGCAGCCAGCTTCATCTTTTTCATTCTCTTTCTGAATACCCTCTTCTCTTCTTACTTTTCACATCCTGCCTGCCACTTTTTATTACTCTTCTTTCCTTTTCAAGTGACTCAGCATTGAGTGACAAGCTTAACGTTTTCCAGTGATCCATGAAACCACTTAAAACCATAGGTGGTAACCATATACGGTAACCAAATAACAGGGTGGTGTGGAACCTGCCATGGTGCCCCTGTTAGCTGGGTGGAAAGACACACTCTTCCCTGCTCCTTGCTGTGGTGAAACTGTGTCTGCCACAAGGGAACATTGGTTCACTGCACAGGACATATTCCATAGCTGAGAGGTCCAGTATGTTTCACTGTCCATAGGTGATCCTTTTTTATATAATGCATATGGGAGGAAATGAAGAACACCGCTTGTCTATCAGGTGCATAAGTAATAAGTGGTTGGCTATCATGGTCCTTTATCACCCCAGGTTGGAATAAATTAGGTAGATATGACAGTGGTGATGACTACTAAATTGTCACTCATGCACTCATATATTGTACACACTTTAACAGACTTGGGAGATGGAGATGAACATAGGAAAAACGCGGACGAGTCTAACCGAGAGTGTGGGCACATACAATGGGTTGGTGAGTCAACTGGAACTGCCGTGTGATTATGAAGCCGAGATCATGAGTGGCGACAACAGTGGCACCTGGCAGAAGTCATTGGTCCAGCTGCTGCGGATGAAGAAGAAAGACACCAAACACAATGCTTTCGAAATGCAAACTTTGGTGAGGCAGAAGGAGAACGAAGTGTATATGGTAAGCATTTTTTTTTTTTTTTTCCTCATTGTGATTATATTGGTATGGCATAAGGTGAGAATGGAGGTAGACAGGGTGGTTGTATTTTGTTGCTCCAGGTTCATCTGGATGTGAACCTGTTGGACTGGAAGCTGAAGGGTGAGTAGCTGGTTACCCTTGCTTTAACCCCTACACCGCGGGCTTGTTTACCAATAACTTGCGTGTGCCGCGGGGTTATTTGGGCTCCGACAGACTCTCAAAAAATATTTGCCAAAAATCAGTTATTAGTCCTAGAATAATAAAATTACATATGCTTATGGCACATACCTTCAGCTTTCTCCTGGAATGATTGTTGAGCCTTCGTCGGTTACCGTAGGACTTGTGGAGACCTCTGAAGTAGGGTAACGAAGTCTCCACTTTACACTTCCCGACAACCCGTAATATGATTACCACAACCAGATACAAACACTATAAACACTATTCTACAATTTTCAAGTAGTTTGGGATCCATACTAAAAAAAAAAAACACTGTGAAAGCAATGGAAATTACGAGCGCGTCTGATCGTCGCACTGGCACTAGTTCGCTCATGGTAGCCTGTCATTTATTATTCATAAAACCCCTCACACTTTATATTTCTATTACTATATAACACTTATATATATCTACAGTCTTTATCCATAAGTTTCCTTCAGTAGTATTAGTTTATTGTCACTGTAGGGATTCAATTTCTTTCAGTAAAATACGTAGCATTCACTTTCTCGTCCTGTATACTGGCATTGAGAGTGAATGTCACTTTCATCTTCACTCTCATAACTCATAGCATTCAGACATGCTAGAGTGAAACTTTCACTTTCATTACTCCTAGGGTATATACTCATAATCTTATAATACTACTCATTTACATTTCTATTTACGTTCTGTATTTTATTTACGTTATTTACATTTCTATTTTATTTACACTGTGTTGTGCACTGTCACTTGAAATAACTTATAAAACTATTTTCCATTGTTCACGTATATTTACATTCATTACTTTCACTTGCTGTTTACACATTATTTACACATTATTTACAATTCCACTTGCACTGTTTTACTCAATAGAAAGATCATAGTCACTCTTTTATCAATTGTCAGCCCTTTACCTCTTTCCACACGAGGTTTAGTAGGGGGTAAAGGTCACAGAGCCATTTGCATGGGGGTGAAAAAAAGGCCTTGAAGTCAGCAAGATGAAACGTACGTCCTCTCACTTCGGAAGATGAGAGTACACTGATAACGCAGGGGCAGCCTAGAGGCCTGCTTTAGGGGTTATTCAGAGTTACCAATATTACTTCTTGAAACAGCTAAGTCTAGCACTGATATGATTGGCAGGAAATCTAGACAATACATTATAAATCTGGTAGTTCCAGGTGAATGTAAATATTCTCCCTTCCCTCCTTACATGTATATTTATTACGAAAATAGATTAGAGGCCTACTTAGGAGATATATAATCAGAGCTACCAATGTTAAATCTTGAAACAGCTTTGTGTAGCACTGATATGATTGGCAGGAAATCTAGACAATACATTATAAATTAGGTAGTTCCAGGTGAATGTAAATATCATTTAGGCTTCTCCCTTCTCTCCTTACATGTATATTTATTACGAAAATAGATTATACGGCATATTTCAAGGGGAAAAAAACAGCGAAAATTAGCGAACGAGTGCACGTGAGGTGTTGTCAGGTGATAATTAGCCAATTCCAGGTGTATGGCACTCTCACTTACCTGATTTCTTACTTGTATATATTATTTGGTATAAGAATACGACATAGGGCTTATTTCAATGGATGAAATCAGTGAAAAATTCCAGGGAAGATTTACTTAGCGTAGCATGGCCGGGCAGGCGAGAGCATAGGGTAATGGAGGGGGGGTAGGGAGGGGAGTCAAGAACGGGGAGAAATGGCTAAATTGTCAACAATGGATGGGAGTACAGATGAGATTAGGAGTGCTGACTAGTGTTGGACATTGTCAGTACTGATAGATGATACAAGCCCCCACTGGAAAGCCCGGGTGAATTCAAAATAACACAGAATCACAAAAGCGACGCCCCGCGGTATGATCCCTTGCTCCCAAGCGTCACGAAAGTGACGCCCCGCGGTTAAGGGGTTAAATGTCTGGACTGAGTAGCCAAAGTCTGGTCCCCCTACACTACAGATGAGGCAGTAATGAATGGAATAGTGGATGGTTGGGTGAATGATAGCCAGGCTGACTTGTATTCTCGTCAGTTAAGGTCCCTAATGCCTCTTCCATACTTATTTATTTTTTGAATTCGGCTGGCCTATATCGTTTGGTATTTTGTTAATGGAGAGTATGGCGATAAGTGATTTATGTAATACAGAAGAGAGCAGCATGGTGTAATTGGTGAAATAAATTGTTTGGGAAGAAGTGTTAGGGAGCTTCCATTACTGACAAGGTACCAGCCTTTATCTTTTATGTCTTCGTTTGAAGACAAGCATCCCTCTAGTCCCTCCCTATCCCCCAAAAGGAGAATGGTAGACTGCAGGAGAAGGCTAACTTCACTCTATGGTCTACTGGGTTCCCATCAGATGAGTCTGGAGTTGTATCTACTACCATTACTGTACTACTGTGACTTTGTACTGACATTTTCTGTAATTTTGATGTTTTTTCAGGCAAAGGAGATGCTCCAGGAAAAAAATGTTGCTGTCTCTAAACTGGAGAGCAAACTGCATCGATTGGAGGATGATCTCACTATCAGCAAGAATGAAATAGATGCTGAGGTTTGTTTGCATTGTTCTCTGCAGTATTCCTTTAGTGTGCTTTTTCTAACTTGACAGAAATCTGTAACCCATTTTCAGCCTGGTTGATGGCCAGGTGTTGTCAGATTGGAGGGTAGATTTGAGTAGTAACCAAGGAGACTCATTTCTACCTTATACCTAAAGCTTAATGAATTTCACAGAACAATAGCATAGTGTTCAAGGTGTGGGAGTGGCTCAGTTCTTTTGAATGAATACAAACTACTTGTGATTACAGCAAGTCCTTGTTTTATCCCCCCCCCCCTTTTCTTTCTTTTTTCCAGCCATAGGTGAGAAAGGAAGTTGGGATGTAGATGATGATGATAATATTTAATCCACAGAAAAAAGAGATGCTGCAGGAGAATGAGCGTCTACTGGAGCAAATCAAGGAAGAACGCAAGGCCAGCAAAACTTCCCTCTACCAGAAGCAGTGTGCCATCGACCAGCATAGAGAAGAGTATGTTTTATCCATTTATGTACCGTATTTGGTCATCATGTGCTCTAGTCAAGTATACTTCTTTCACCTTAACTTTGCTCAGATTATCGTCCATTTGTTGCCCATTTCACATATCTCACTGGCAGAAAAAGACAGTATTGTAGCACTCTATCATTCCTATTGTACATACTCATGAATAGCATTATATTCTGGAGGTCAGGATAATGATAACATTTTGGGAACTAACATTGAACTTTTTACCCCCAGGCTCGAGAATACGAAATCCCACGTGAAAGAGCGGGCGAAAAAGGGAGCCGAGTTTCTGGCTAATGTGTGTAATGCTGCCTTGGATCACCTCAACTCCATCACAAAGGAGTGTGTACAGTTTAAGGGTGCGATAGATGAGTTGTGTAAGGATGTAAAGAAGGTAATAGAAGACAAAGGTGAAGATAAAAATGTGTCTGGAGCTGTGTAAAGATGTTGAGAAGTGAAGGTAAAGAAAGAAGAATGTGTTGGTTTGTGTAAGAATGTTGAGCAAGTAACACAAGGGCAAGATGAAGATAACATTGCATCTTGAGTTGTATAATGATGTTAAGAGGTCTGGGTAAAAAACAAATGACATATAAGGATGGTGTGAGAGAACCTTACCATAAGAGCAAGGTATAAGTGTGTAGCGTTGTGTAAAGATGTGAAAAACTGAGTCTGCAACTTAATTGTTTGTCTAAGGATGTTGGAAAAATATTACGAGACTGCTGTGAAGATAAGCACTGGGTAAGAGTTGTACCGTAGGTGGTATTGGAGGCTTTGTTACATGTTTCCTGTTGTGATTTAGTATGCAAATAATACCTTAACATTTTCTCGTATGTTGTAGACGTTGTTTTAACATCGATAGCTGCAGGAATACATAAGAGGATGTCAAAGTTTAGTGGGCTTAATAAACCACTAAGGGAAAGTTGTTATGAAATCTCAACAGTCACTTAGAATATGGTACATTTTGGCTAGAATTTAAATGCTTTTTGGTTCAGATGTTAGAAAGCAGATGACAAAGACTGGTTGGTTGTAAAAATATTAGTACTCTTACTAAGCACTGAAATGACATACTGTATTACATTGCTCCTTTTTTTATTTAAGAAGCTCATTTGCAGGTACTTTGCTGCAGGTTTCTTCATCCTTTCCTTTGTACTTTCAATAGAAATTATATTTCATTTATCACTTTCCTTTACAACAGCATTATTAAGTTTTCCTTCCCTCAGGTTCTGTCTACATTTATCCCCTTCAGAGTTTTTTCTTTCTTTATTCTTGGTACCATCAGATGATTTTATTTTCAAAAGCCATAATAAAAAAAGTCTCTTCTGAAGAGGTGAAAATTTTGTATATAAGTATGATTTTGACCCCCCTCCCCCCCACAAAAAAAACATTCTTGTCTCATTGCCTTAATAAAAGAATTTATGTAGTTTACTAACCATTATTTTTAAGTTTTGTGCAACTGTTGTTATGCAATAGAATTCCATATGTATGACTTCATATATGCCATGTTTTGAATGAAGAAGGATTAACAGATGTATATTATTTTATTGGTATGTCCTGGAGAGGGATACCTTCATGTGGTGGAGCCAACATAGTCAGGTAGATCAGCCCCCAGTTATATAGATGTTCCTCAGCTCCTTCCCTGTCTTGCATAAGGGGGATGGTGGACAAGGGCAGCTTCATCCTGCAGTCAGTCAGGTTCATATTCAAATGATCCTGGGACCACAACAACAGTAATTTGGCATTTACTGCACAGGATAGCTATGTTGCACCGTTAGCATAGTGGGTTTGAGAATGCCAATAGCTCGTTGTCTGCAGTGATTGCTGCTAGATATTTTATTCAGGCAAACACACATGAGTTTGTTCGACTGAAAGAAGACTTATCAGTGTAAGAAGTAAATCTACTGCAATCTGTTATCCTTCTTGCTGCCTTAGGTAACTGGAGGTGGGTAGTGTATGCATGCTAACACCTGGTGATTTTAATTAGTTGAGAGATGTCTTAGCAATTAGTCAACCCTTTCACTACTCTGGAAGGTGCAAGAGGGAGATGCCTTCATGTGATGACACTGATATGCCTTGTTGGCTCAACTGCTTGGTTAAAACAATACAAACTTCCCCCAACTCCCTGCCTTTTCCCCAGGAGGAGGATGGTGTAATGTGGGGCTAGGCAACTTAAGCCTACAGTCCACCAGGTTCACATTGTGATGAACCAGTGGTTGTAACAACAGCTGGTCTGAAAATACCTAGGTAGTATATTCAAGCTAATTAAAGATGTTTTGCTCAGCTGAGAGCATTCCTAGCAGTCTAAATGTTATTAAAAAAATACATATATATATCATTAACATAGCAGTAGCTTGATGCCTCCTTCAGATGCTGTCTATTTTATATTTATCAAGTGATTGAGCATTATATTGAGTCCTTGTTATATGTTGTATGTTTTATATATAGATGTTTTTTGCTATTTAGCTAATAAAATTACAGCAGAATTGCCTATCAAAGTACCATTGTCTGTAAAGGTGATTTCCAAGTTTTCCCCAGTTTACAAGCACAGTGCCTGTTGTATGGAAAATGATGTGGTATTTACATGTCCCCAACATATAACGAGGACTTATGTGTGTTCATTCTATGCCAAAACCTCAACTATGCAGACAGAATGGTTATATTGAATTATCTTTGAATGTGAGATTGTCAGTAATGCTGAAAGACAAAGACAGTATGTACTTTAGAGAAAAAGCTGTGAGATGCGGTAGTGTGTGCTATGGCGGTGTGAGGTGTGGTGAGAGTGTGAGGTAAGTGCTTATGGCAGTGTGAAGTGTAGTGATAGTGTGGTGTGGCAGTTTTATACTTCATCTACATTCTGAACGTCTGTAATAGCCATATTGCACAGTCATTTGAATCCAAAATACGCAGTAAATGAGGTCTGGACAGTTGAGGTTTGCTATATATTTTTGTTTTTATTGTGCAGGTATTATGTTTGCAATGTAGTTATGTAATTGTGGCATGCAGATCTTATAAGGTAAATAACTTTTTATAGTTATATGTTTATATAGACTTGTACCTGTATTGTATATTAAGAAGGTAAGATTTATACAAGGATACATAATAAACCCATGTACTGTAGCTCTTCCAGTACTGTATTATTTGTACTGACCTTGTTACATACTCTCTACCTGGGAAAGAATACATTGTCATCATCGTTATCATATATTTTTCACAAGTGAATGCAGTGAGTTGGGGGAGGGGGAAGCCCCTATATCCATTCATAAACCGAATAAAACTCACCACCCAAAAGGTAATGGGGAAAGAGAGGAAAAAAACTTCAGTAGGAACCTTCTCTGTCATACGTTATTTTGTGAGACAGTCCTCTGATGCACGCAGAGAGGTCAATGGTGGATCTTTGAACTGTGTAGTCTGCTGATGTTATACTGTAACCCTGTTCCCCTTGTAGAATTTTAAAGCATCTGGTGGTCTAGTGAGAAGGTGGACCAACAGGCTGTGGCCAACAAGGATCTACTGTACTTCTGATGGTCGGTTCAGGTTTATAGGTGACAGTGACGCTAAGGGATCACCAACTGGACATTCACCTTAAATATCTAGATTGCTATGCTCTGACTGGGGTAATTAAAGACTGGATAATGGATGGAGAGAAAGTAGTCATTTCATAGTTGCTACTGTATTGGTATTAGGGAGAAGTTACAGTACACCATTTTCACTTTATCATGGCCAAAAACTACCTTCTCCATCTTAAATGCTGAGTTGCAGCAATAGATTAACACTAGAGTGTGATGCTACTGTTGAAGAAATGCTGAGGAAAGGATGTAGAGCTGTAACATTACCTTGCTTTGCCACAGAGTTGTATGAAATAAGCTAGAAAAGGATGAAAGTATGGGCTAAATCAAAGTGGAAGAACTACAGTGTACTTCATGTGAGTTAGCTTTGTTGGTTATATGCTGGAGTTAGGTCACACATAGCTCTGCTACTGGTACCATGTAAACCAGTACTACCTGTTTCATGTCCCCCTGGGGAAGGGGGGAAAGAATACTTCCCCAGTATCCCTGCTTGTCGTAAGAGGCGACTAAAAGGGGCCTTTTTGTCTCCAGTCTTTCTCTCTCTACTGTCCTCTTCTGCTCTTCTATCCTATCTCTCTTCTTGATATTTATGTGTTTCTTCTGGCCTTTATTTACACTCTACTCCTATAGTGCCATAATACCATATTATGGCTTGGTGCTAATTCTTCAGTATTCCTTCCCTCCTACTTGTTTCATGGTCGCATCATCTACGATGGAATTGGCATTCCCATTTTGTTCAGTAAGGAGGATGACTAGACACTAAGAAGGATGAAAACACCACCTGTCAAGGGACTGATGAGCTTCGGAAGCCATTGGCCATGTAGTGCGGTAAGTCATATAATTTATTATTATCAAATTTGTGGAACACTTGTAATTGTTAGGGATGGTTAGCCTGCATCCCACATTATAGGGTGTAGTTAGCAAGTGCAGAAAGATCAGACATGCCATATCATCATATTTGTGGATTACGTGTAATTGTTAATCAGTCTTCATCCCACATTACAGCTTGATTGTGGTGGTGGTGGTAATCCCAGGCTCATCTGGACATGAACCCAGTGGACTGCAGGATGAAGTTGTCCCATTCCTGCAGTCCTTTATCCTTTTTGTGGGTGATAGAGAGGGAGAAAATGGGGCGTTTCTCTCGCTGGGAAGTTCTACAGCACAGTTATGCCAGTGCCACCACATGAAGGCATCCCTCTCCAGCATTACTGAACATCATTGAATTGAAATAGGTGACTCTATTGCTGCAGTTAATAGTCAGGGACAAGAGTTGGCTGACTGTTCCCCTGTTTCACACTTAAGGCATGTTCGTCACTTCCTTCCCTAACATATCAGAGAGGCATCAAAAGGCAGAGAAACATACCAAACCTTTTTCAGCCTAGGATTATTAGGCACCAGAGGAAAGTGGCATTTGGAAGAGGTGAAATATTAGGCGAACTTTTGTCCCTATCTGTACACCAACTAAATTTTGTTCTGATAGTTCTTAGCAGTCTTTGTTTAATGTCTAATTATACATGCTGTCTGTTTATGTCTTTATTTATCTTGTCTAACGATCTGTCAATCACTGGGCATATCTGGTTATGTGATTACCAGTTGCAATAAGTGGTTTCCTGGGCTGCAAGGACCCTTTTAGTCCTTGGCTAAATTAAAATAGCCTCAAAACAGGAACCCAGTGGACAACAAGCTGAAGTTCTGCAGTCCACCATCCTCTTTTGGGAGGAAGCGGGCAGGGTGGCGCAGTGGTAGAGCATTGGACTCAGGACCGGGGGGTTGAGTCTGAGCCACGCCCAGTTGCTGCCATGCTGGGAAGGGTAGCGCCCTCCAGTAACCTAGCAGGGCCGTATGATCTAATAAGGTCTAGCTCTTGGGAACATTTCACATTCCCCTTTCCTAACCTTTCCTTTTGGAGGATAGGGAGGGATTTGAGCGGCGTTTTTATGACCTGGTGAAGCCAACATTTGGGGAACTAATGGCAAATGAATTTATGAACAGTAGTTATAATGCTGATTAGTTCTCTTACCATCCATTCATCCATCATCCAATCCTTCGTTGCCCCATGAGGAGCGTAGGAGCCCGGAGCTAGGCAGTTGGTCCGACATGTAAGATACTTGACCAGAGAGACCGAATAGGAGATGGAAGGCATATGAGTAGGGGAATTGTGAGTCAGAGGGCAGCCTGATGGCGGTCAAAATGACATGGGGCGATTCATTTGTGCCACTCCATCACATCATACATTCAAAATAATTATTTCCCCAGCTTCCCTGTGCTTACGTAGTAATAACCATATTACAGCTTGGTGCCAGTTCGTTATTTCTTCCTTCCACCCCTTCAAGGTGTCTAGACTCACCGAGTGAATAGGACAGCCCTAAAGATTGCTATATTTCCTCAAAAAAATAAATAAATAGATAAATAAAACGAGATTGACGCTGAATACTAAACCCTCCAAGATCTAAAATATCGTCAGTTCTTTGACAAAAATTTAATATATAAATTTAAGAATTACCACTAAATAAAGGCAGCATCTCTACAACTAACGAACTGCTAAATTGGCAACACTATCACCACAATTATTCATCGCTGCAAGTAATGTTTTTGCATTGTTATAGCAAGTAAAGAATACAGCAATAGACGACTTCAATAAAAGCCGATGCTGTTGGTTTTAAGAGATCTAAAGGGTGCTGGAACCTCATATTTGTCTTTATTTACTTTTTGCGGGTTTGATGGAGTGAAGGGTAATGATGGGTGAGATAGGGTAGGACATGAAAGGGTTGGGTAGGTTGGAAACGGTGAAGGTGAGAGAGCGTTGAGTGTGGGGTTTGGATGGATTCAGTGAGGTAATGTCGGGGATGGTTGGAGTAGGGTAATAGTGGGGTTGGGTAATGTGAAGTGAGGTAGGAGGGTATGGCGTGGATGAGAGGGATGGAGTGGGATAATTATTGTGGGATGGAGTGAGGTGGAATAGGGTAATGGCAGGGTTGATTAGGGTGGAGTAGGGTAAAGGTCGAAAGGTAGTGTGGGGTAGGGTAACAGTAGGGTTTGGTGGGGTGGAGATGGGTAAAACTGACAGGTGAGGTTGGGTAGATTATTGCGACATAATTACGGACGGACCCCCACTTGAAATTTCGGATCATTTATCGTCAGAACAATGTGTAGCACTTTACCCCCCAAATTAGAGCTTGACCCCATCTTGTGTGTGTATTTGTGAGGTGGATGCGTCTTGTAGGTCAGTCTGTCTATCTATCTATCCATCTATCTGTCAAACCATAGCCAGACGCCTAAATCTCGCAAGGGGTGGCCACAAACAAATTTCGTCTTCATGTCGCCCCGTCCTCTGCCTTTTCTTTGCCTTGCCCCCAACTCACACATCCTTCTCTTATATACCTGCACCTCTCTGCTTCATCCCTCGTTCTCTCCCTCCCTCTCCCCCCCCCTCCACCTCACTCACACTCTTCTAGTCAGTCTCTCATCCCTCTCTGGAAATACCCCAGCACAGCATGACCCCTTCTCTCTAGTCCACTTTTCACCACCACCCTCAACATGTTTCTCCACCTCCCTAGTCCTCAAACGACATGACTTCAACTCAGTCGTGTGCAGACTGATTTATAACCCTCCCCCCCCCCTTCTTTTAACAGTAGGGTAATAATCTCGATCACAATGCGAAGTTAAATTTGACCTCTTCCCATAACCTTGACGTTTGGCCTATTGCTGTCAAACCTGGAATAGTTTGTCGTGTGCTGTTCAGTTTTGGTGGAAGTCGGAGAAAAGCTCATCGTTTTATGGCCGGGACTACTCTGCTGCTCTCACTGCAAGTGGGAGAAGTGGAAATGAGTTATATGAGAGGAACATGTGGAGTGACGTGGGGAGACACTGACTAATGAGAAGTGAAAGAGCGTTTGGTGTGGCTGTGTATGTCAGAAAACGTTAGGAGAAATATACTGTTGTGGGCTGGCCATGTGGAGAGGATGAAGAGTGAGATTCTAACGAGGAGAGTGTATGTGAGGTAGGTGGAAGGGGGGAGAGGCAAGGGCCGGGAGACCGAAGATGAGATGGAGGGATGGAATAGAGGGGTATATGTGAGGGCGAAATGGCAGGAGACAGGGCAACATGATGGCGAACTGTTTGTGGCCATCTTTGAAAAATGTGGCCAACCCCTTGCGGAATTAGGGCGTCTGGCTATAGACAGGGTTAGTGTTAGTTGGAGATTTTAAAACTTAGCAATATCGTGGCGGTGATTGAGCGCAAGTTTAGCTGTTGTTGTGAATGAAGGCGTTGGCAACCCTGATCCGGCCTGGTGTGTTTACTAAGCTGTGTCCGGATGTACTCGCTGCCACAATCCCTTATCATGAGGCTATACACGAGCTAGAAGTGGCCTGGGGTGCAACATAAGGCTTCCCGTGCAACACTGAAGGTACGTGGGGATAATACGAGGGTTAAATAAGTGTAAATGTAGCTGGGAGAAGTGAGCTGCCTTCCATCTCACCAGCTCCCCAGCCTCGCTTTAACCCTATGTTACTTATTTTAAAATTTCAGATGCTGTTAATAACCTTCCATGGACAGAATCATTAGTTCTTTGACAGAATTTAATACCTGAAAGCGTCCATAGCTGCTAAAAGAAAGTGAATTAGTTTTTAAGAAGTGTTATGAGATGTTTACCAGCTTTTCTCGGAACAATATATTCTTTGCCTTCTCTGTATTAAGACTCAAGTGCATCTTACTAGGAAAGGAATTACACATTACCTCATAGACTTTTGTGTGACTTTGAATCAGGCAAAATGTGTTGTTGGAATAAAGTAGGTTTTTAAGCATAGAGTTACATTGTGTTTCGTTAGAGTTATTGTGGGTAGTATTTTGGATTTACACCCATCTGATGGACATAAATTAATATGTTCCCTAATTAAGTTTATGCAGTTTCAAGCAGTTACTCTTCTTTACACACTTGTCACAAATACACTTTCATTCATACATAGTAAATAAAGAAGGAGGGTGGTGTTGTGTTTCCTAAGACAGCCTATGTGTGTACTGGTTGAATATGAATGTTTAAATATCAGGCCCGTTACTGATCACTAACTGGGCAATATATGCTATTTATCTTTAGCCAGATGCCATAATCTCGTACAAGGTGGCCGTTTGGCTTTGGGTTAGTTATTTTACGGGGAGGGGCATGAACCTTCTGCCAACCCACTTGTTGACACGTAAACAACACGTATGGGTAGGCTATATGGTTACCACCCAGCATTGTAACTGGTTTCCTGACAAAGGAAACCATTATGCTTGTCACTCAATGTAAAGCCACCTGAAAAGGAAAGAAGTTATAGAAAGTGACAGGAAAGATGGGAGAAATAGGAAGAGAGGAGGGAGGCCTAGAAAAAGAATGATAAAGGTGAAAAAAGAATATTGCGACAACGGATAATTGAGAGTTTACTGTATTAATTTTAGTGTCTGTTAGTCGCGTGGGTACAATTTTAACTTATAGGCGTCACCAGAAGAAGATTTTTTTTTTTTTTTTTTTACGAGAAAATTATTTCCTATAATAATTGTACCTGACCATTCTTATCATGGTTTGGCCCTAACCTTTGTAACATGAGAGGAATGAATCTGTTATCTCTCTCTCTCTCTCTCTCTCTCTCTGTTTCTCTCATACTGTACTGTAATGGTGGTGTGAAATTCAGTGAGCTTTAGTCATGAGGCACGATCCAGTCTCCTTGGTTGCTAGTCATTTTATCCTCTAGTATGACTGCATCTGACCATTAACTAAGCTTTAAAGGGGTTATGGGTAGTCAGATGAAAATAGACAAACTTTAATGGCAGGAAGACTAAAGTTTAATAAGGTGTTTAAGAGTGAAGTGAAGATAAGTAATTAGTGTAGTGTTATATAGCCGTGTATGTTGTAATGATCTCATGGCTGATAAGATAAACCCTGACCTTGAATTCACTGATAAATCACCCGAGAATAAGAGAATATCACCTCGTCTTTCTATGTCTCCTGTGCTGGTCAGTTATTGTGGCAGGTTTTAAGATTTCAAGTCATGTTGTGGTGTTTGAGCATGAAGAGTGTTTATTTGTGGTTCCTGATGTGTTTGTCGTTACCCCATGCAGCGAAACGATTTGTTTTGTTGATGGAATTAGCCGATGTTTCTTTATCTGATAACCCAATCCCGGAAGTTGCGAAGGGAAAGTGACAAGCCTTCAGTAAGAGGCGGGCTTGTGTCGTTACCCTTTTACAGTTCCAGGAAACCGGTAAATTATTCAGCATAGCACCAGACTTGGATGTGATAAATGAGTGTTTGGGAAAGTAATGAGTGGAAGGGGACATAGAGGCATTGAAATAGATGGATGAAGTGTGTTTACCCAGATTTATGTAACCTCTTCCCCTCCCCCTTGTTTTTCATATTGTTTTTACCTGACATAGATCCCAAATTCCCTTTCAGCTCCTTGATGGCCTGGCTGGCATATTGGAGGATAAATTTGACTAGTAACCAGGGAGACCCATTTCTACCTCATAACTAAGGCTTATAGAATTTCTTGCAACCATGACTTTATATTGACGTTGTGAGAGTGGCCCAGTTCAGCCAGATGAAAACAAACCAGGTATAGAAATGATTGGTAGAATGACTGGATCCCACTGTTGTATGTGAAGTACCTTTATACTCACGTGAAAGTATCCAGGCTCAAAAAACATCATGCATTTCAAAATATACGTCTGAAGAGTCTGCAAACAGCTCTACTTGTGCATGTATTACTAATGGTTACCACACCTTGCATCATTGTAAAGGTATCTAAGCATTTCTCCATTGTTAGGCACACTGACCGATGAACTGATCTTGAATTTGTCCCTCTGTTGTCTTGTTTTTTGTTTTTTCCTGGAGGGAACAATCATATGGGTTTCTGGCCTCTGGTTCCTTCTTTCTTGCAGGATGTTATGCTCCAATTAAGCTAGTGGCAGATTTCAGTACAAAAACTTTCATACAGCACCGAGAACGTGGGCTTATCGGAGTGGAGCACCTTCATTACACCGAAGATATAAAATATTTGGAGGTGCTTTTGCCTGTGAGATGCAGTCAGGATTTTTGAAGAATTGGATGGAATGTCTGAGTGTGTAGTTCGTTTTTGGGGTGTCATTAAACACAATTTTCCTTGTCATTTTCTTCAGGTTGGTTGGAGCAGCAGGATGCGTGTGGTGGGGTTGGTGTCGGGTGGTAAGGACAGCTGCTACAACCTGCTGCAATGTGTTGCCGCTGGACACCAGATTGTTGCCCTCGCTAACTTGGCACCCAGTCGTGTCGGTCAGTATTACAGAGACAAAGAAGAATCCAGAGAGTGAGAGAGAGAGAGAGCCTACTTAGCCCTTGGACATTTGTACTAGTACTGTATGGCATTGTATTAACACATGTAAGTTAAAGTTGACAGTTTGGATGCTTCCCCTGTTGGTCATGCTTATGTCTTGCTTTGCCATGTGTTGTCATAGTGAAAGGGTTATAGATATTTCTTATTATATGTGTGTTTTCAGATGAACTTGACAGTTACATGTACCAGAGTGTTGGTCACATGGGAGTGTCAGTCTACGCAGAAGCCGTTGGTGTGCCTCTATATCGGCGGGTCATCCAGGGTACCTCACGTAACACCACCATCACATATAAACCCACTGAGGGGGATGAAGTGGAGGACCTATATCTTCTACTTAAGGAAGTTAAGGTGGGTTGGGATCACCCCAGAATAAAGTACTAGTTGTAGCCTAAGGTTCATCAGTGTGAACCTGGTGGACTGCCGGCAGCAGTTGCTCTTGTTGCAGTCCCCCATTTTAGGGGATTGGGAGGGAGCTGAATGATGTTATTACCACTAGGCAGCTGTGCATCATATTTATATCACTGTCACCATGTGAAGGTGTTCTCCAGCACTCAAAATGCAGTAAGCCGTCTTTATTAAGTCTTGATCTTTTATTTTAACATTGGTTGCACTTCAGAATACAATCATGCCCTGTTAAGATTTTTCAGGTTCACCACACATTATAGACAAAAACTGTTATAGTTCCATTGCTACCTATATAGCAAGCTGATTTACCAGTTTCTCCCAATATACTGTACAGTACCAAGCACATGGAAATAAATTGTTTTTTGGAACACATGCCAGACTGTCTTTACTTCCACTTTATTTTTTTTTATTTACTTTATTTAGTACTGATATAACCTACTGTACTTGACAGGAGAAGTGCTGTATTGATGCTGTGAGTGTCGGTGCCATTCTCTCTGACTACCAGAGGATCAGAGTAGAGAATGTGTAAGTTGCTCTTTGGAGATAAAATTGATTGCCTGAGATATGTACTGCATGTAAGATCACATGACAGAGAAGTGGCATATTTTTTTCTAGCTTTTTAGTTGGTGCTTTGATTATATGCTTTTTACCTGAATGCCAAGTTATAACACTAGATTAATACAGTTCTAGAATATGACTATATGATGTTAGGCATGAAGTGCTATGGGACGGATGTAGAGCCATAGCATTGTCTTTTTCTGTAACTGAGCCATGAGAAATAAGTTGCAAAAGACCAAAATGTAGACCAACGTAAGATGAAAAAACAATACCTAGCAGGATTATTGTTTTCTCAACCTGCCCCACCCCATCCTTAGGTGGGGGCATGGGTCAGGATGAAGTACATGAAGTAGGATTATGAAGATGGAAGTTTTCTGTGCATTATGGAAAAATATGTGCGTTTGTGTGCACTTCCAGGTGTAGTCGACTGGAGCTGGTGTGTTTGGCGTACATGTGGCGACGTGATCAGTCAGAGCTGCTTAGAGAAATGGTGGAGTGTGGGCTGGAGGCCATTATAATTAAGGTTGCGTGTATTGGACTTGAGCCAAAGAAACACCTCGGTAAATCCATCTCACAAATGATCTCGTATCTAGAAACAATGGTAAGTTTTCAATTGTTTTATTATTTTTGTTTATTATCATGTATTTTTATTATTTTCCTATGTGTCAATAAATGGGTTGGTGGAGGGTTAGTGTCCCTCCCTATAAAACAACAAATTCAGACGGCCACCCCTTTTGGGATTATGGCAACTGGTTATAGATAGATAGATAGATTATTATTATTATTATTGTTTTCTTATGGAATTGGATGATTACCATTCAAGATGGTGCTTTCTCTTTAGTTTTATCATAATTTCCCACTTTCAGAATCTGTGTACAAACGTGCTTAGTAACCACACAGATAAACAGTAACCATTTTTAGCTGTGATATTATTTTCGCTGAACTGGTGGCCATACAGCACTGTGTGTCAGTAAAACTTCACTATGTTTTTATGAGTGAGAGGCAGTAGGTACTTCCACAATCACATTTTCCTTTGACAGCCTGTATCTTGCTCACCCCTTTGTAACAATCAGTTCTTTGCTATAATATGATGGTGTTGATGATGATGGTGGTGGTGGTGGTGATTATTTTAATGACTAATGATAGTGTTAATGTCAGAAACGAAAATGATGGTGATTGTAATGATAACCAGTGGTAATTATAATGCCATAATTGTATTGATGTTAATTTTGGTGGTTCCTCCATGCCAGAAAGAGAAATACCGAGTGAATGTGTGTGGAGAGGGTGGAGAGTACGAAACCTTTACCCTCGACTGTCCTGTCTTCAGAAAGCGGATTGTTATGTGAGTTGATGGTACTGAGATTTTTCCTTGCCTATTCTTTCTCTTTTCTTTCTTCCTTCCTTCTTTCCTTCCTTCCTTCCTTCTGCCCTTCCATTTTTCTACCTCCCTCCCTTCTTTTTCTTTCTGCAGCCACTCATCCATTTCTTGCCTTCTTTCCAGCTTTCCTTCCTCTCTTATGTTTTCCTTTCCTTCTGTCTGTTTATCCTTTCTCCATATTTGCTTTCCTCCTTCCTCCCTCTCCCTTCTTGTTCATTTCCTCTCCTTTTCTTTACTTTCTTTTCCTTTCCTTTCCTTTTCCCTTACCATTCTTCCTCTTTAGCCTGGATTGGGGAGCTTCAGCAAGTAGACTATTATCAATGATACCGATTTTGTCTTCCTCCTTGTTCCTCTCAGCCCTACCTTCCTCCCTCAGTTTGTCTTTCTTCCTTCTTTTTTTCTATCTATCTTCCCTCCATTCATCCTCCTTCCTTCCTATTATTTCATTCCTCCCTCCAGCCATCCAAACACTTTTATTACTGTATTATCTAACATACAATAGTGTGTGAATAGCATCAACACTAAACATAAACAATTCATTACCAAGTGTGCTATAACCTAATCTTAATTCTCCATTCAGACAGTAATAAGTCATCTTCAGTAGCCATACAATCCGCATATCAGTAAAAAATAAAACATCTATTTTTCAGACGAGAAACCGAACTAGTGGAAACTTCGGGAGATGTTGGCTACTTAAATCTGAACTCTTTAGAACTAGTAGATAAAGAGATTGTAAGTATGACTGGATTTTTATTTTTTGTATGTAATTTATGGTGTACTATGGATTATTATTATTATTTTATTATTGGTGATAGTGGTAGTAGTAGTAGTTAGTATTATGTGGATTTTATTGTACAGTATTTTATTTATTTTTTGATGCACTGTGCAGGATTACTATTATTATTAGTACAAGTATTAGTATTAGTAATAGTTCTTTATTTTATTTTATTTTTTGAAGCACAATGTACTGGTATAATATGCATTTCTTTTTACTGATGATGGTTACTGGTATTGATCTGTTCTTTTCCTAGCCTGAGAATGTGAGTCAGTATGATCTAGTGAAGGCAAGTGGTCTGCGTGGCCCCGAGGACTTCCTCTTGGACCTGAAACTAACGGAGGAGGAGCAACAGGCAGAGGACCAGGCCAAGGAGCTCCACATTGTACATGACTGTGATAACTCACAACACAGGTGAGGGGTGTGTTGGCTGATTCCAAACATATGTATGCATTCCCACTCTTATTCTGCTACTGGAGAGGGACTTAGCTTGTGCCAAATATACCGTAGTACACTAGTCTATTTATCTGTTTCTCTGTCTATGTATTTATAGCCAGATGCCTTAATCCTTTAAGGGGTGGCCACAAACAAATAGCCTCCATGTTGCCCTGTCCCATGCCATTTCGCTGCCCTATCCTCAACTTACACCCCCTTCTTTCATATACCTCTACTCCATCCCTCCATCTCATCCTTAGACTCCCCCTCCCTGTCCCCCCCTCCACCTCACTTATACCGGTACTGTACATGTTGTATTTATGTTCTTCCAAATAAAGTACTGTACAGGTATATCAGAAGCAGGATAGAAATATTTGTGATCTTTCTTTCTTTTTTTTCCCCCTCCGTAGCTGTGGTCCATTTGACGATGATCTAGTGACATCGCCAGAGGTTCCAGATGACCTTCACTGTGGTGTTGTGCGCACTACCACGGGCTTCACCTTTGCTGGCAGCGTGTCCGGCAATACAGCAGATGAAGCTATCGTTAAATTGAAAGGTAAAGATGTATGAGAATTGTGTGATTATTTTCTTTATTATCTTGATATTAAATTTTTGAGTTATTTGAGACTTAGATGTTTATTTTCTAGATGTGTAGATTTATTTTAAACTTTGATATATTCTTGCAATATAGGAGATGAAGCAGTTGTTAAGTTAAAAGATCTGAGATGTGTGAGAATTGTGTGTTTATATTCTTTTGTATCTTGATGCTTCTTTTTATTTCAAACTTGTAATTCTATATATTTTGTGTGTGAGAACTGTAAGTTTATTTTTTAATCCCCATCACTGAGGTGTGAAAGAGAACTGGGTGAACAGTGTCTCTCCCCTTCTTACAGAATACCTCTTGGGTGAAGAGATGGAACTACGCCACTTAGTGTGCGTGAAGATGTACGTACAGGACCTGACTGAGTATGTCCAGCTCAATAACCAGTATATCAAACACTTCTCTGTCAATCCCCCCGTTAGAGTTTGTGTAGAGGTAGGTAGCAGCCACACCCCACCATTTTGTATGCTAGTTCAGCCTTCAGTACAGTAGCAGTAGTAGATGTGACCTCAGGATCATTTGGATGTGAACCGAGGGGACTGCTGGCTGATTTGGCCTTTCTCGTGCATCCACCATCCCCTTTTGGGAGATAGGGGGGGCGCGGTAGCACAGTGGTAGCGCGCCGGACTCGTAATCGGGGGATTGCGAGTTCGAGCCTCGCCCGGGCTGCCGTGCCGGGAGTGGTAGCTCGCTCCTGTAACCCTAGCGGGGCTATATAGTCCAATACAGGGCTTAGCTCGGGGGAACTCCATTTCTCCCATTTTTTGGGAGATAGGATGGGAGTTGAGGGATGTTTGTATAACTTGGCTATATCAGTGCCAGCACATAATGTCCCTTTCCAACACCCTGGTATAAAGTACACACCCTCAGTACTTGTTGTTGTTGTACAGTAAGTCCTCGTTATAAATCACAGATCAGATCGGATATAGCCAATTTGTATCACGTTTCATCTCGGCATTCCCCATAGTCAGATCAGCCATGGTGGAACAGATATTTTCTGTTGTATTGTTTATAAAGACTCCAACATGCTTCCATGCATCAGCCTTTGTCACCTAATGGTGACTCTTGACACTGCTTCATCTCTGGCAGCCTCCCTCTTGAGTCCCTGATCACTGAGGGCACACTCTATCACCTTGTCCAGGGCCTTTTTAAGTCTGCCTCGTGAGGCTTTACCCTCGACGTTCACACTTCTTGCCTGGACTGGATTATTACTTCCCAACAATTGCTGAAAAGTGCTGGGAAAAAATTCATCTGATATGTATACTGTAGTAAGATTTGTAACAACGTATTCCAAATTATCATAACTACAAATGTGGGAAACCAGCATATCAGCTAATAGTAACAGTGGAGCTTTGATATGCAATTTTTCTGAAATATGTGATGTACTTAATAACACAAATAAGGTAAAAAGAAAAATAAAATAAAAATAAAAAGGACTTGCTGTACCATATTGTACCTATTATATTTTTTGCATAGATAATTTTGTGGTCCATATCACTGGGTGGCAGTGTTGATAGTTCACATTTTATATTTTATTTTCCCTCTTGATAGTATCCACCAGTGTGTAAGTCTAATCAGTTTTGTTTTGACATATTGTTGGCGTATGAATGAATTTTGCTGGCTATTCTTGTTACCTCCATTTAGTCTGGGTTTAGTCTGCTTAAAATACTGATTTGCATTGCTGGTAGTGAAAGGATTTATGTCTGCAGTAATAACTAATTTTGGACATTTATATTTAGCAGGTAGTAGGTGGTTGGCTACCATCGACCCTGGGAGGTACTACCATGAGAGTGGTGTGTGGCTGCAAACCTGGTAGCTATCCACACAGTCATCACTCTCAGGCAGGGAACTCAGCCACAAGTACACGAGAGTCAAAGTCCAGGCTGAGACTCTCAGACTAGTACAATTCTTACTAAACGTCTCTTATTTTCTCTTTCCCAATATTTCAACAGCTGTTATGAAGCAGTCACTTGGTTTTGGCACTCAGTAAGAACCCTGAGGTAAAATGATGTCTCTCATCAATGTGAGGCAGATCAACTGTTGTACTGAGAATTGCATAGGTGTACAGTGCATTTATTTTTTCCTTTGTCTTTTCTGAGACGTTCTGTCATGATTTTATTTTGTATAGTGTTTACTGGTTAGTGGTAGGTGAGGGCAGCCATTATCCACTTACTCAGTGTAGTGTTACATACAGGTGACTACAGTGAGAAACAGTCCAGATGATTTCCTATATTCCAGGACACCATTTACATTGGGGGATAGCCATGTAATGAAGAAAGGGGCATCCAGTGGTCTAGTGATGTACTGCATTTGGAAGGGGGATAGTTGAGCTTTATTGCTCACATAATGCCACTTAAGGGTCAGTGACTGGACACCCATGCCTTAGTCTAGATTTAGTAGCCAAGCTGTAGGGTGCAATTCAGATCAAAATAAACAGTAAAGGTTTAGATGATCAATGGATTGATAGTTAATGATTACCTTTGTTCATGTATGTCAGGTTCCACTGCCCAGTGATGTGCGTGTACAGCTTGACGTGTGTGGGTGGAAACAGAGCCACGTGACCACCGAGGATGATAATGACCAGATCCACCCCACCTCACGCACCACCATGCACGTCCAAGGCATCTCTCACTGGGCACCCGCTAATATTGGACCATACAGTCAAGCCGTCAAGGTAGCTACTCTTTCTTAATAGAGGAGACCCCAATTTACACTGGACTGATTTGCACTAAACACCTTTGGATGAAAAGATAAGCCCTGACCTGGCCCAGTAAACATTGGGGGGTGGCGAATTCTGCACATTACTTTTTATAATGTACATCTTCATATTATTTAAATAGATTGCATCAGTAATATACAAGAGGATGTTGTGATGTCTGTGAGAGTGGGGGCAGTGTTGGAAGAGACAGTCCTTATGTGTTATGGAAGAAGAGAGTGGATCAGTGTATTGTTGAAAGAGAAAGGGAGGAGTGTGTGAGAGAGGTGTGTAAGGATTAGGTAGCATGGTGTTTCTGTCATGGCCATCATCTGTATAGGGGTTGCCAGGAAGGAGCAAGAATTTGGAGATGATGTGTGGAAGAAATTAGTAAGCAGATGTTTTAATGTGTCACTTCAAATATGGGTCAGAGTAGATGATCCATTACAACAAGTGAAAATATTGGATGGGAGAGAGCTGTAACCTGTCTCTCTCTCCCACCCAGCATTTCCACATGGCTCAAAGTATATTTCTCACATCAGGTTGGTAGTGTGGTGATGGTGGCAGGTATGATCGGACTGGTGCCTGGTACACTGCAGGTGGTGAGTGGTGGTGTGGAAGTAGAGGCTCGGCTGTCTCTACGGCACGTCTCCAGAGTCATCACAGCAGTGGCGCCATCAGCGGATATCAGGGCAGTTGTGCAGGTGGGTAGGGGTGCCAAGTACGGTACTGCCTCATTCACACACAAACAGCTAATTTTTCCCCACCCACAGGCATTTTCTTTCCTTTTATTTATCTGTTTCATGCATTCATTCAGTGTAAGGAAAAGGTAATACTGTGGCTGCATCCTTTTCATAACACTTCTTTGTGACTATCAGTATATTTTGGTGTTAATTTATTGTTACAGTTCAACATTTGTGATGGAGAGATGCAATTTTAGGCCCTTTCAATAAAAAAGAGTTTAATTTTCTCATAGTTTTTTGTATATTTTCATTGTGATGATGGTGAGGAGAAGGGTGATGAGGATGGTGATGATGAACCAAGTTTGTATCATTTGTATTTGTGATTTAGTGTGATGTGTACAGGGTGTATGTTTTGTGACTCGGCTGTGTGATGTTGGCCTAGCCCGGAGAATGATGGCGCGTTTGAGTGAGTCACAGATCTCCACTTATGTTGTGGTGCCAGCTCTTCCACGAGGTGCCTTGGTGGAGTGGCAGACGTGGGGATGCGTCGAGAACAGTAAATTTGAATGTAAGTATGAGGGTCAAGTTTATATGGCCCCCTGGGATCATTTTGTTTCGTTTATAAAGGTTCCAGTGTGCGTGCATGAGTCTGCCTTGGTCACCTAATGGCGGCTTTCCATGCTACACGATCTCTGGCAGCCTCCCTGTATAGTCCCTTATCCCTGAGGTCACACTCTTTGACCACATCCCAGGTCTTTTTTCTGTTCTACCTCTCGCAACCCTATCAATATTCACACTTCTCACTTTCTGCACCCAGCTGTCATCCCCCATCTTCTCCACATGCTCAGACCATCCCCTTTTTTATCATATTTTTGCAATCTTTTGACATTTATATTCAGCTTTGCCTAGACTTTAAAACTGGAGGGGTTAGATGTAGCCCAAATAATCCTCTTCAGTACCTGTGGAATTTCATAAGTGGAATCAAACTTGGGAATGCATTAAAAACAGTAAATTTGAATGTAAGTATGAGTAAAGGTGGTTGTTTGTTTAAGTAAGGTGTGTTTTACAAATTGTCATTATTATTATTTTTTTTATTTATTTATTTATTTTTTTTCAAATCTTGGTTTGGTACTGAAGAGGGATGCCTTCACCTGGTGGCACTGATATAAATGGGCAGTGGTGCTGCCTGGTTATACAAACATTCATCATCTCTCTCCTTCCCCCTTGAAAGGAGGATAACGGACTGCAAGAAGAGGGTAACTTGAGTGTGCATTCCATTGAACGTTTGTTCAGTCAAGCCTGGGGCAACGACTGCAGTTTCCAGTTAGGTTTATGTCCTAGTAGCGTAGTTTGTATTTGATATAGAAATAATTTTTCCTCTGAAAAGGTAGATTTCTGTTACCGGTACCTTACCAAGATAGTTTAACATGATTATCTCTTAGTCTCTTTGCCCTAAATGCACAGGAATATATTAAGGGAGCAGAATCAGAAATAACCCAGTAAGGAAGAGGTGTCAGTAAGCATCCTAATTGCACAAGAATACTGCTCGAAGACTTAGTTAACCTGTCCCCTCTCTTCTCTGCTTCAGACGAGGAGAAGGGTTACACGAGAGGAAATGTCAGTGTGAGGTTACGACGTCGATGGTACCATGACAATTCCATGGTTGCTGTCAACACCACTGCAAGTGAGTTTGGTGGTTGTCAGTTGAGTTTCTTAGCAGTTCTGTTCATGAGAAGATTAGCCCAGTTCTTAGGTTATTATTACAGCATTTTGTTAGCAATGAAACATTTAAGTCTGGATTTTTATGTCTGGGTGTTGGAGCTGGGATTTAGGGGGCCTGAATGGTGAGTGAATGAAAGTGTCACCTATGTATTTATTTGGGAAGAATTTTGGTTAAGTTCTTCTCAGCTTTCATGCTCACTAGACCATACCTAAACCCATCCTTACATAGGAAAAGAGGTCTGGATTATGATGATGATGATATTTGATTTTTTGTATTAATACGCATTTTATGATCTTCAAAGGTCGCATTTCATCTAGTGACTTGAGTACTTCAGTAATATCTTTATCACTTATCATTTAACAGGTTGTACTTCTTTTGACTAATAGATTTCTCATGTACAGTATATTCTTCATCTTGTTTGTAATTATGTTATCTGTATATGTGGTAGTCTTAAGTTCCTTCATCTAGTTATACAAGTGTAAGATTTGTATTTTTTAGTTTCATTTTATAATTACATTACTTATCCATTGTCTCCTGTCCCACTTTTTTTTTTTTTTTAGGTGGGATTGATTGTTATGATAATGATGTTACCGTACTTAGCTTTCGAGTGAATTGAGTACTTAAATACAACCTTCATATCCCTCATGGTACTGGAGAGGGACTTGAATTAATGCCGTAGGTATAACCAGACAGTTCTGATGCTTGGTCACACAGATGTCCCAAAGGAAGATGGTTGACAACAGGAGAGAGAGGCCAGGTTCAAGTTTTAAATAAGCCCAGGGCCAGACCACATCAACATTTACTTATTAATCAAATGCTTTATCTCCTCTACAGGCTGCGTTTCCTCGGATGACTTGAATTCCGAGATGCTGGAAGAAATACTCCAATACACGTTAACCAAGGCCGACGACACCATGCCCCTTGGCCTTACGTGTTACTACCGTAGTGGAGGCCTTTCGAGGACATTGCTCCACCAGGCCATCTCTCAGGCCATACCGCACCACTTAGCCTCGGTATCCCTGGTTCCCGTCCTTGCCGTCGAAGATAAACAAACGCTCTTGGCGGTCACGGCAACGCGGCATTGATCCTTCACACGCTTAGTAGATTTTTTCATGAAACCATTTTTATTGTGCTAGTGGCCACACCCGGTCTTTTTTAGGGTGTAAGAGTTTATGATGATGATGAACTAGTCCCAGATTTTTGAGGTTGTGATGATGCTGATGGGGTAAGGGATGATGATGGTGATGAGAATTAGGAAAAAGATGGTGATGATGATGATGATGACGATGATGATGATGGTGGTGGTGGTGGTGGTGGCAAAGAAGAACTAGTCCCAGATTTTTGAGATTGTGATGTTGGTGAGATAGGGACAGTGATGGTAATGAGGGTAAGGGATTAGATGATGATTATGATGACCTGCTGTTACTGCAATGGTAGTCTGTTGAGGACTTCGCTTCACCAGGCATTACCGCACCATGTAGCTTCGGTATAACTGGTTCCCGTCCTTGCCGTTGAAGGTAAACAAACTTTCTTCATGATTACGGCAACGCGGCATTGGTTCTTTACACGCTTAGTAGAATTTTTTGCTGAGATTTACTTTCTTGGAACTTTTTACTGCAGCAGTTACCACATATGAGATGAAGACATAGTCCTGTCCTTTTTTTTGGTTTGAATGAGGGTTTTAGTGATGATGGTGGGAGTGAGGGATGGTGATGATGGTGAGAGTGAGGGATGGTGATGATCATGGTGATAATAAGGGGTGGTGATAGGATGATGGTGGTGGTGTTGAGATTATGGGGTGAGATAACAATGATGTTGGTGAGTGAGGGTGATATGATGATGGTGGTGGTGTTGCAAGTACAGGGCAAGATGACAGTAATGATGATGATGAAATAATTGTGTGTTTTTAGGAGAGAATAACAGTTGTGATGATGGTGGTGGTGAGAATAAGAGGCAAAATGATGTTGATAACCTACATATGACCACAGTGAAGGTCTTTTGAGGATTTTGGTACATTAGCCTATCACTCAAACCACACTGCACAAGTTAGCCTCAGTGTCTGGTTCCTGTCTTTGCTGTTGAAGATTAACAAACATTCTTATACTGTTTTTACTCTAACTTGGCCTGGATTCGTGTCCTTTTGCAGCTTATATCGTGCAGGTCATTGGCACAAAAAGGCAATGCTACTGCTCTACTTCCTTTCCATAGCACTTCTTGGTGACTAGCATCATATTCTAGTGTTAATCTCCACTGGCATCATATTCTAGTGTTAATCTCTACTATCATCGTATTCTAATGTTAATCCCTTGTTACAGCCCAGTATTGAAAATGGAATGAGTGCAGTTTTAGGCTTAGTTAGAGTAAAAAGGGTATAGTTGTTATAGCAGTGCAGCTTTGATCATTAGGATGCCTTAGATGACTTTCATTGAGGGTTGTTGTCTTGGAATTTATTAAAACTATTGTCGCCATTGTCTTTTGAGTGGGTATAAGAGATGAACAAATAACATCTCCCCATCTTTGAAGTGGGAATGAGGCTTGGGATGATGATGAATAGTCTTGCATCATCATTTTAGCCACAGGTTAGGGTGTGAACTGATGACCATGAGGAAGAGAGGGTCCCATTTTATAGGTGCAAGTAAGGGTTCTGTGTATAATGATGAAACCAGTCCCAGTATTTTATGTGGGGTAAGCATCATGATGATGATGAGCATCTGATAAGTCTCACCTCATTTTTGTATGTGGGAGTTAGGGGTGGGATGACGAGAATGACGATCATTGTTGCGAGGATGATGAATAGTCAGTCTCAGTGTTATCTCTTGTGAGGTATAAGGCCCTGAGGTTAGGCTGCTGTTGTCCAAAACTTACATGCCAGTTTCATGTGAGGCTTTTGCAGTCATAGTGGCCAGTTTACCAGGGGATCAGAATTCTGTTGTAGTAGTAGTAGATCAGCCCTGGTCTGTCGAGCATCAACCGCAGGCAAGCAATCACCCCTGCAGGGCTAGCTAGTGCCGTTAGCCAATTTTCCCTTGCAGTGGACAGTACCTCACTGTGGTGAAGTGCAGGAAAGATATGGAGGTTTGGTTTACAGATGGACATTGCATTGTGTCTCTCCATCAGTTAGCAGAGGCACCATAGTAGCCTCCACATCACCCCATTATTTGGTTATATGGTTACCACCCAGTGTTGTAAATGGCTTCCTGGATATTCTACACTGAGTGACAAGCCATTAGGCTTGTCACTCAGTGTTGAATATCCTAAGGAAGAAATAGGCAGCATACATCAAGTGAGTGGATGATGGTCACCATCACCTACCACTTCAAAATTCTGGTTTGGCTTTATGTGACTGGAAAACCTCCAGTCACTCATATGGAGTCTATAATCAGTGTGCACAGCATGTAACTGTCACCCTGAATGATGCCTTAGCCCACTAGACCACCAGGTATCCCAAGCATCCATTTACACTGTGTATAAACTCAACACTGCCAGAGGGAGTGTGTGGCTCCCAGACTATTCTTCTGTTTTTGGTTGATCTGGGTGGGTTAGATGTTGCCTTCACTAACCCATTGAATCCTGGTAATGTCCTCATCAGTTTCTCCTGTTACTAGGTGATTTTACTCAGCTTAAGTCTGGCCTCTGTATGGAAGGACTTTTAATAATTCATGGCGTTTGACTTCTCTTGTGTGAGTCGAGTTTTTGACAACATACCGTGAAATTTTTCGTAGTAGCAGAGTAACACGTTTTATAAGATATAAGGCAGTCTGTCTTCTCTCATCTCCACCTGCAAAGTTAAGCCACAAAGAAAGCCATAGTGAGCTTTTACCAAGGCAATATGACCTGAGGAACACTCAGATGTGGCCAGAAATATCAGTTCTTGTACAAAGCAAATGCAAGACTGGCAGCGGCTAAAGGAAGAAGGACACAGATGAAATAGATTATCAGAAGTAATATGTTACACTCAAGTTTTTGTGTATTGGAATAAGGGCAACTCACTCAAGCTTTGACAGGAGTGTAGTTGCCCTTTTCTCACAAACTGGGAAATTAATGGCCACAGTAAATTTATAACTACAGATGATTAAAAAAAAAAAAAAGTCACCAAATTCAAGTTGTTAATGGAAGTGATCTTAATACAGGTCTTTCTTTCATAAATTGTTTGAGAGTTAGTAATATGCTGTAGGGGAAGGGGTGTACATGTGCATGGTATCAGCTGTGCTATACGTTATCCATCCATTCATTATTTATTGTTCCATCAGGAGGGTAGGGGACTGAGGATAGATTACTTATTCTCGGCTTTTGATATGAGAATGACGGTTGTTTAAAATCGGTGTCACTGATTTGTGGTGTATGATGATGATGGCGCAGCTTCAGTATTTAGTAGTTGATAAGGTAGGCTTTTGTAGTGCATTATTATTATTATTTTTTTTATAACAAAGCAGTTACAGTATTTAGTAGTTGATGAGATAGTTGCATTATTATTAATAATAATATTAATAATATTATTATAGGCAGTATTATTATTATTATTATTACAGTATCATTATTATTATTATTATTACTATTATTATTATTATCATTATTATTATTATTATTATTATTATTTTTATTATTATTTCCTACGCTGCTCATTGGGACGACGGGATTGGATGATGATGGATTATTATTATTATAATATATTATTAATATAATTATATTAATTATATATTATTAATATGGAATGATTTTAGAATTCATGCAGTTTTAGTGTTTAGTAGTTGATGAGGTAGTCTGCAGTATTATTATTATTATTATTATTATTATTAGCTTGATTCTTTCCCTAATTTATATACCTGTTGAATCTAGTGATGTTTGTTTGTGCTGACTATTTCCAGATGCCAAATTTTTTTTCTTCTTGTTGTTTCCAGCATAAGAGATACTTTATAAACTGAAAGACTTAAGCACAGCCTTCATTAACCCCTTCATGGCAAAATTTCTCCCTAAGTTTAATTAAATTAATCTAACAGTTGCAGGAATAGTACAGTATAAGAGTAGTAGTAGTAGTGGTGGTGGTGGTGGTAGTAGCACTGTAGTAGCAGTAGTTGTACTCGTAGACACTTGTTCGTCTGTAACTTGAACCTACTATTGCTACTACTACCACTTCACTACTGTTACTACTGCCACTCCGTGTTATGACATTTTTCACTTGATACTACTTACAGACAGTTATATTCAGCATAGGACAGAGTGCTTTTAGTGAAGGCGTTAACGAAGGCTGTATCTAACCTTGCTGATCTGAAAAGTCTGTGTTGAGCTGAGTAAAACCATATCGCAACAGGAAGGAAATGTAAATGACGTTCTCAGATTCACTGTTAATATGAGAGCTGTTCCTTGAGTGGGATAAAGTTGTCTGAAGTTAGGATAAAAACAGATGAGGTACTATGTCAGAAATGGTACCCCCTACACGCCGGGGGTTTTCTGATGTCGCAGGCTCCTCCCTATGGGGGATTTCGTGATTTTGGAAAAAAATACCCTTACTTCAAACCGTAATATCTGCCAAACTATAACAGCTAGAGAAAAAATTAAAGAAAAGACTCACCAACACTTCCACTTTCAAAAGAAATTATCCCCAAGTCTCCAGGTGGTCCCGTCGATGAGTAAGGATAAGTTAAAGTTCAAAAAGGGGTGGGAATACGCTTGTGGCTATACACATCAGCTGGCATTGCTCCGTGCCCAAAATCGTGACAGGTATACATGTCAGTCAGCGCGTTGGGATTAAAGAGAGTAGGCCAGCAGAGTCTTATAAATCTCTTCCTCCAGCTGTCCACACCACACTACATACACACCTTTTGTTTTCATCCCCCTTATTTTTATGAATGGAGGACACCCGTAATTTTGTGTGTGAATTATTTTTTTATATTTATGCTTCCTTCCTAAACTAGGCTCATTTTTTAAAGATAGCTTAACTGAAACTTTGATATTTTTAATCGTATTGGTAGATCATGAGATGATTGGGGAGACTGAGGATGAGGTGGAGGTATGGAGTGCAGAGGTATATGAGGGAAGTGGGTGTGAGTTGGGGGAAGGACAGCATAATGGCAGGGAACAGGGCAACGTGACGCTGATTGTTTGTGGCCACCTCCTACGGGATTAATGCGTCAGGCTGTAGATAAATTGACAGATAGATCATGAATGTGTATGAAAACCCACTGTTGCTGGAGAGTTATTTTGTGAGCATTGAATGTGTATGGAAGTCCTTAATTTTTGAAGAGTATAAGAGTATTTTGTGAGCATTGAGTATGGTTAGAGAGTAGATGGCAGGAGAACAATTAGGATAATGAGGTAATTTGCAGGAGAATACTTAATAGCTTGGTGTGGTGTGAGTTTATAGCTTAACAGAGAAGAATTGAGAATAGTTGACGGCAGTGCAGAGAGTCTTGGGTCTGTAATCTCATAAGCTTAAGAGGCTTTCTGATACATCTTCCTAATTGTACTGTTTATCAAGGCTCCAACATGAGTGCATCTGCCTTGGTCATCTAATGGCGGCTGTCCGTGCAGATTTTACTGTAATTAGCCTAAAATTGCCTTATCCCTCTTGTGAATGCTGAGCTGCAACAATAGATTAACCTCTACGCGCATGGGGTTTTCCGATGTTGTACGCTCCTCCCTACAGGGAATATCCGTGACGGAAAAAATACCCTTACTTCAAACCCAAACATCTGTCAAACTATCACAGCCAGAGAAAAAATAAAAGATACATAAGGCTCACCAACTCTTCTCTTTCAAATGACAGTACTGTATCCCCATGTCTCCAGGTGATCCTGTCGATAAGTAAGGATATGCTAAAGTTCAAAGGGTGACAGGAAGACACTTGCGGCTATGCACGTCAACCGGCATTGCTCCGCTCCCAAAATCGTGATGGTTGTACACGTCAGCTGCCGGTTGGGGGTTAACAGTTGAATATGATCCTAATCATGAAGAAGTGCTGTAGAAAGAATGTAGAGGTGTAGCACTGTCTTTTTCTGCCTCAGAGCTACATGAACTATGCTGCAGTAGGGCAAAGATATAGGCCAAGTTAGAGTAAATGGAGTATAGCACAGTAATGGTAAAGGTTTTGAAGTGTTTGGAAAGCAAAGCAAGTGAAATAGTGTAAATATGCAAACTAACTTGCTGGTGTGGGATGAGTTTCATGCATTTCAGAAGAGAATTTCAAACACCAGATATGTTCATTGACAGGAAGTTGTAGTAGTTAGGAATTGTTTGATAATGAAGTAAAGGAACTGGTGTGGAAATTTGGAGTGGCTCATTGATTTGGACTGAGCTTGAAGCATTTTAGTGGAGAATTTTAAGTAGAAAGAGAGAGAGTATCTTTTGAGTTGCAGTGAATAGCAAAGCAAGAAACTGCCTTGACAGTAAAGCCATTTGGGGTTGTTCTGAATAATATAACAGAACTAGTATGAGTATTGTTACCAGATATTAGTTTAGATTGAATTTATGCATAATAATTAACAGGAAGAGAGTGAGAGACTAATGAGGAGAGTGTATGAGTGAGGTGGAGGAGAGGAGAGGGAGGGAGAGACAGGATGAGATGGAGGGATGGAGTGGAGGGGTATGTGAGGGAGGGGGATGTGAGTGGGGGGAATGGCTGGGGACAGGACAACATCGAGGCGATTTGTTTGTGGCCACCCATTACAGTATTAAGGCATCTGGCTATACATAGATAGATATAACAAAGAGTTGTTTTCAGTGAATGACATGAGAGAACTAGTGTGGAAATAGAGGCTAGTTTGCCCGTGTTAATTAAAGTTAGATATGATAATTGAAAGGAAGGTAGTAGTGACCTGGGGTTGTTTTTAATTCTTGAATTGAGAGAACGAGTGAAAGTTGTTTTTAATTAATGAAAGAGGGAAGAGGGAGGGAGAGACTGAGTATGAGGTGGAGTGGAGAGGTATATGAGAGAGGGAGATGTGAGCTGGGGGGAAGGCAGTGCAATGGCAGGGGACAGGGTGAGAGGCGATTCGTTTGTGGCCACCCCTTATGGGATTAAGGCGTCAGGCCATAGATAGATTGGTAGAATTAGTGCCTGTTGTTTTTAATTAATCAACTGAGAGATCATGCACAGGAGCTGAGGCTAGCTTCTTGGTGGTAATTTAAACATGACAATTAAAATGAGGATTGGATGACTAAGTTGTGTTTTAATTTAATGAAATGACATGACTAACTTGACACAGCTTGTTGGTGTTAATGTGATAATTTAAAGAATAGATTGAGTTTTTATTTATTTATTTTTATAACGAGCTGAGACAACTAGCACAAAAATTGACTCTAGTTTGTCAGTGTTAAATATAAATATGATAATTAAAAGGGACGAATGACATGTTTTTAAATTAATAAATGAGAGACCCAGTGCAAAAATTGGTACTAGTTTGTTGGTGTTAATTAAATTAACTATGATAAGATCAGGATCAAATGAATTGTTTTTATTGAGGATATGAGAGAAGTGGTGTGAAAGTTGATACAGTACTAGCTTGTTGGTGTGTGGTGATGGCTTGCAAAACTTCACTTTCTGTCGGCCCATGCCAGCGCTCAGGTCATCATACTTAATACACATATACACACACACACACACACACACACACACACCATATGTGTAATTCAGTATATGTACAGGTAGTCCTCACATACAATACAGTCCGAATGCTGTGTTAGGTGAAATGACAGTGAGATACGCTTTGATATATGACTGAGCAGTTGGATCAGTATTATTTTTAAGTGCATAGAAAAAGCCATTGATTCAACGAAAACCTAATTGAGTGTTAATTGTACCAGTAGAGCGGTATATGAGAGAGGGGTGTGTGAGTTGGGGGGATGGAGTGTGAGAGACTGACTAGGAGAGTGTACTTGAGTGAGGTGAAAGGGGAGACTGAAATAGAGAGGTATATGAGAGGAGAGTGTAAGTTGGGGGGAGGGCAGCAAAATGTCAGAGGACAGGGTGACATGGAGGAGATTTGTTTGTGGCCCCCCTAGCGGGATTAAGGCGTCTGGCAATAGATAGATAGAATATTAAGAGTTTTCACAGCCATATAATGGTTTCTTGAGGACTTCCTGTACAGTATTTATAGTTTTGCCTGGGAAAGTGATTGTTCAAAGTGCCTGTATGTCAAAGCTAAATACTTGAACTTGATTTGGTTACCACATGTATTGCTAGGAAAAGATGAGGAGGAGGAGGACTGGTTGGAAGAAATGGTGGTGGTGATAAGGAGGAGGAAGAGGCAGGTGGTGATGGTGATGAGAGGGAAGAGGAGGAGGATGGTGATGATGATGTTGATGGTTGTAATGTTGAGGATGGTGATGACGATTTGGTTTTAGGCATCAACCCCATGTTGTAGTGGATCTTTCCTATGCTGGATAGAATTGTGTGGCAGTGACAGTGGGGTTGTGATGATGATGATGATGATGGTAATGGTGATGATGATTCTCCTATTTTTTTGCTTCTCATTATTGGTGCATCCTCTTTCACTACACCTGTTTAAATGGGAGAAGGATTGGGATGATGATGATGATGATTCTTCCACTCTTGTGCTGACTCCCTCATCGTTTTTGTCGGGTATTACGGTTGGGATGATGATTACGATGACAGTATTCCTACTTACGTGTGTTCACTTTGTTTCTGAGTCCTACCTCACCCCATCTTTTTGAGGTGGGAATGATGTCCAGATGATGATGATGGTAATGATGGTATTTCTTTGTTTTTACATCTTACCTCTGTATGTCTTTTGAGGTGAGCATAAGGAGTGTGAAGGTGATGATGGTGATGATTTTGGTAATTTTATGATCCTACATTGTTTTTACTTAATACCTCAGTCTGTCTTTTGAGAGGTGAGAGTAAGAGGTGCGATGTAGATGGTGATGGTGGTGATGATGATGCTGGTGGTGGTGGGGGTGGTGGTGATGTTATCGTGCATATTTCAGATTAGAGTTGTATGGACAGTAAATCAATATTTTAAAGTAGTTTTTAATGTGAAGATCGAAAGTTTGGCTCAGTTTCCACTTTTGAGATGCAAGAAGACGAAATTCCCTGTCCCATGTTACCCCCTTGTGATCTTAGGGGTCGAGGTTAAGCTGTCACAGTAAAGGAAGCTCCCTAACACCTTTTCCTACGTGATTTATTTTTTTGGTTTATTTTTTATGCAAGGAAAAGGGAACCAAAAGCCAGGAGCCTGCAAATTGTTCCCTCCAAGAAAAAACAAAAACACAATAACATAGAGCCAAATTCAAGACCAATTCCGTTTATTACATCTTACTGTCCTCATCTGTGTTACATAAATCCTTAAGCATCGCCATACGCTTCATAAATGACGTACAGGAGGATATTAACCATCCACCCTAACACCTTTTTCAAAGTGATTTATTTGGTTTATTTCACCTTACTGTCCTCTTCTGTGTTTATAGCATCCTTCATACATTGCCATACTCTGCGTAAATGACATACAGAAGGGTATTAACCAGCCATATCCAAAAGTAACTCTTTCTTAGTGATTTATTCTTGGATTCAACCGGTTAATATCCTGTTTGTATGTTGTTTATGGTGAGTATGACGATGTTTGAAGGATTATTTAACAGATGAGACAGTACGGTGTATAACGCAAAATAAATTGCCTAGGAAAAGGTGTTAGTGGGCCTTGGTGTACTGAATTAGGTAATGGAGATAGTCCCTAACTCCACTGTGACATATCTTCCAGCAGCTGAGTAAAATAATCTCTAGTGGTTTGTTTTCATCTGATAGAACTGACCCAGTCCTGCGGCTTCAATACTGAGTTGTGGTTTCATGAAATTCAAATAGCCTTAGTAATGAGCTAGACGAGTCTCCTTGGTTACTAGTCAGATGTGCCCTCCAGTCTGACTACTGGCCATGAACGGAACTGAAAGGGGTTATGGGTCTTTGTCAGATGAACACAAACCAGTTATAGTGGAAGGAAGGATACAGTATAAAGGTATTGTATGGAGGTCCTTTAGGGGTAGGTGACAGGTGTACTCCCCTGGTGACATTGGGGTTAGAAATATCCATCCACCGCCGCAACATTCAGCCCAGCTTGTGGCGCCCTTGGACCTAAACTCCTCATCAACATTATCTCAAGCTTTGACATACAGTTGCTTTCAACACACGTACACATTGCCATAATTTCACATGCGAACGATAAATCATTGTGTTCATTTTCATACTGTGTAATATAGTGACCTAGCAATTTTTATGAAGCTTTCATATACATGCATTTTTAGTAAAATTGTTGTATATTTATTTAAGATGCCAAATTATATAAGTATACTGATAATTCCTGCGTTTGTATACCCTACCTCATCCAGCCTCGGTGCTGTAGGGGGATGCGTCATGCGATGGCACCGATAAAATCAGGTAGTGGAGCTGCCTGATAATGTAAAGCGAAGATGGGGGGAGGGAAGGGGAGGTGAGGAGGAGGCAGGAGAGGTGAGGCGAAGCAGGAAAGGTGAGGGAAACAGGAGAGTTGAGGGCGAAGTAGAGGAGGGGAGGGGGAGGCAGGAGAGGGGAGGGGAAGTAGAGAGGGGAGGGGGAGGCAGAAGAGGTGAAGGGAAAGTAGAGGAGGGGAGGGGAGGGGAAACAGGAGAGGTGAAGGGGAATTAGAGGAGCGAAGGGGGAAGCAGAAGAGGTGAGGGGAAACAGGAGAGGTGAGGGGGAGGCAAGGGAGATGAGGGGAAGGCAGGAGAGATGAGGGGGAAGGAGGGGAGGGGAGTGGAATGGGGAGAGGTGAGGGGGAGGCAGGAGAGGTGAGGAGGAAGTAAAGGAAGAGAGGGGGAGGCAGGAGAGGTATTGAGGGGGTGAAGGTAGAGTAGGTTTGGGAGAGGTGAAGGGGAGGCAGGAGAGGTGAGGGGGAGGTGTGAAGGGGGTGAGGGTAGAGGGATTATACACATGCTTGAAGACACATGACTTAGGCGATGTGGTGTGGGATACATCAATGCAGACTTCTGAAAATCACTTGTTAGTCATAACAACTATCACCTAAATCGCCTGGAGTCAAAATATTCATTGTTTTAGCACGAGATGAGGCGATGTGTGTGTGTGTGCGCGTGTGCGTGCGTGTGTGCGTGCGTGCGTGTGTGTGTGTGTGTGTGTTGCAGAAGTGGAAGGAAACACAAAAAGGTAATAATCGTAGACACAACATCCGACGTGAAAATATCTTGGTATGAATATTAATTCTCTCTCTCTCTCTCTCTCTCTCTCTCTCTCTCTCTCTCTCTCTCTCTCTCTCTCTCTCTCTCTCCAAGCAACATACATATCGTCTGCTTGGACAAACTTGACTAGTAACCAAGGAGTCTCATTACCACATAAGTAAGACACCAAATTTAATACATTGAGGACAACATACTTGATTTTTTTAGTAACCCAGTTCAATTAGGTGAAAACAAAGCTGCTGTAAATCACTGGCCTCTCATACCTTCCCCAGTACGGCGGGCATGCAGCTAGTCCACACACTCTCCCCTCTTTTCTTTCCTTCATATTCGCAACTTTCCCATTACAGAGGGCATGCAGCGCCCGTCTGACTACACACAGTCGCCCTTTATCTCTCTATTTAAGCTACAGGTCAGCTCTGGTACTGTTTTCTTACAGTCTGTCTTTCCCTCTGCCTATGACCTCCAGTTTCTTAAATGTCATGTGTCCAGACGTATCCAAACCAAAGATCTTGAGTCTGTCTATCTACTCTGACATTTGATAGATAGATAGATAGGTAGGTAGGTAGGTAGGTATAGTTGGACAGGCTTTAGAATTCTTTGTGTGTGTGTGTGTGCGTGTGTACTAACGTCTAACATTTTGAACTTCATCTCACGGCCCAGCAATCCAAAATCCTTACCAGGAGAGAGAGGGAGGGAGGGAGGGGGAGAGAGAGAGAGAGAGAGAGAGAATAAAGGTTGACCAATAATACAATATAATCGAGATATATATTTATTTATACATATTTTACTCTAATATACGAAAATACATCAAACTGTTAAGAGCATGAAGTACAGAATTATACAGGGTGGTCCATATATTACGCCTCTCTCTCTCTCTCTCTCTCTCTCTCTCTCTCTCTCTCTCTCTCTCTCAGCAGCAGACAGTCAGCATTACCAGTGTCTGTCCTGCATTATTTATTCATTTCCTACTCCCACTCCCACGCCCATGCCAGCAGACTGAGCCAAACCTTAGGAGTATCAAGTGTAGCGCTATTAAAGGATCACCCTGTACAAGACGATGCAACGGCTCTACATCCTTTCCATAGCACTTCTTCGTGACAAGCATCATATTCTATACCTCTGTTCACCTTAACTTGGCCTAATTTTTCTTCCCTTTGCAAGTTATTTCACGTAGCTCGTAGAAAAAGACAATGTTTGGCTCTACATCCTCTCCATATAGCACTTCTTCGTGACTAGCACCATATTGTAGTGCTAATCTCATGCTATAGCTCAGTGTCATAGATTACACAGCTCTGCATCATTTCCCTAGCACTTCTTCGTGACTAGCACCATATTGTAGTGCAAATCTCATGCTATAGCTCAGTGTCATAGATTACACACAGCTCTGCATCATTTCCCTAGCACTTCTTCGTGACTAGCAGCATATTCCGGTGTTAATTTCAAGTTCTTGTTTAATATGCAAAATTTCTCGTAACTCGGTGGCAGGACAAGATAAAACTCTACCGCTACATCCCTTCCCTAGCACTTCTTCGTGACTAGCACCGTATTGAGGTGTCAGGGTCGTGTTAATGGCTTAGAATACAAGATAGGTGGTATTTTTAGGCCAAGTTAAAGTGAAGAGAGTTTTTGAAGCGGCCGAGAGAGTTTATGAAGCGGCCGAGAGTTTTTGAAGCGGCCGAGAGAGTTTTTGAAGCGGCCAAGAGTTTATGAAGGGGCCGAGAGAGTTTTTGAAGCGGCCGAGAGAGTTTTTGAAGCGGCCGAGAGTTTATGAATGGCCGAGAGTTTTTGAAGAGGCCGAGAGAGTTTATAAAGCGGCCGAGAGTTTATGAAGAGGCCGAGAGAGTTTATGAAGCGGCCGAGAGAGTTTTTGAAGCGGCCGAGAGGTTTTGAAGCGGCCGAGAGAGTTTATATAGCTTGACAGAAGACAGGATTCAGTATTATGTGGGTCCTAGCACCTCTTCCTTAGCGATTTATTTGGCATGCGACACCTTCCTGTATTCTTGTATCGGATGCACGGTGGGGACATGTGTATATTTCAGCTGCGTAGATACAACATGCGATTATCATACTGTATTAAATGTAGAAATACACACTAGGAGACACAGCTCAGTATATACTGTAAACCGTGTAGGGACCGCGCACCCCCTTGTGGTCTCCAGTCTTTGAAACGCAGTGTGTCCAGGCATTTCGAATTGAACGGATCGTGAATTTGTCTCTCTGATATCGTGTTTTTGTTTTTTCTTGGAGGGAACAGCTTGCGGGGTGGCCTTTGGTTCCTTCTTCCTTGCATATTGGTTGCTGTATCGTCTTAAAAACTCAGTCCCTTAAATCGAATGACATCGTTTTACATATACTCTTTGTCTCCAAACTATTGTAGTCACTATTAGGGGAAAACGAACTGCTGAGGCTTTGAAAAGAACAAGAGAATAGGTACAGGTAGTGACAGTGGATGAAATATTTGGCACGAACATTAAAAAAGAAAAAATATTACAATCAAGCATCTTATATACAGCCAAACCTCACGAGCATTAACGTATGTGCACCCAGCTCTGTTCTCAAATTCGGTTCTCACAGGCGTTTTCTAAGATAATTGTGGTAGGCGTGTTATTCTCATTTTCTTGTTATTTTTTTCCAGTCTTTTAAGTATGATGATATCCTGCTGTTATATTCGTGCAACCTCCAGACGATTTTATTCAGCTTAGGACTTTACGAGATGAAGGGTTTTTGCTTTCACTAACTCATACACCTTTTGTTAGCGAGAGACTAACTAGGGGAGTGTATGTGAGTGAGGTAGAGGAGGGGAGAGGGAGGGGGAGACCGAGGATGAGATGAAGGGATGGAGTGGGGAGGTATATGGGAGTTGGAAGTGTAAGTTGGGAGGATGGGGAGTGAGAGACAGACGAGGAGAGTGTATGTGAGTGAGGTGGAAGAGGGGATGGAGGAATGATGTGGAGAGGTATATGAGAGAGGGGTGTGTGAGCTGGGGGGAGGGCAGCAAAATGGCAGGGGACAGGGTGACATGGAGGCAATTTGTTCGTGGCCACCCTTTACGTGATTAAGGCCTCTGGCTATAGATAGATTGTCTTCCCAGTGTGGAGGGATCAGATGTAGGCTTCATTAACCCTTTCAGTACTAAGGGACTCTGCTAAGCTGTATCAAACCATCTGGCAGCAGCAAAAATAAACAGAGATGTCGTGATATCAAAGAGGTTATCGGAGCTAGATTGGCAGCTTGCTAAATCAGCCGTGTTGTTGGCGTCTTTGGTGAGGCCACTTACGAAGGGACTGTGACGCTAATGCAGTGAATATAAACATTCAGTAAAATAACTACCTAAATGCCATCCAACTGTTAACTATTAATCCATTACAAGATATGGAGTCCGCCCGAGAAGTCAATGACCCTGTTCCACCTGTCGGGCAGGTTACGGACTGACGTGGCCATCTCGTTCTCGGTGAAACTGTTGCAGTGGTGGCTGATGGCCGACCACGTGCTGGACCGGTCCTTGAAAGACGAACCCTGGATCTGGTCCCTCAGGTGTCGGTAGAACCAGTACTCTGCCGGGAGGAGGTCTGGGGAGTCTGGAGGGTGAGGGAGAGTCTCGATGTTGAGGTCTTTGAGGGCCAGCTGGGTCACCTTAGCTGCGTGCATGGCTGTGTTGTCGTGCAGGAGCAGGATCTCGCGGTCTTTCACCCCCGCACAGCGACGTTTGCGCTTGATTGCAGGCAGGAGCAGGTCTCGCAGCAGGTAGGCGTAATATTCAGCCGTCATTTGGGTTTGATCGGGTACAGGGTGGGCCAGGAGTAACCCCTGCATGTCGTAGAAGATGGCGTACAGGACACGGAACTTGTGCTGCATCATCTTATTCTTCTCTGCAGTGGTGCCCGGCTTGAAGGTGTTTGATGAGCGACGTTCAGGAAGATAGTATGTCACGAAGGTCTCATCTCCAGTCACGATCCTTGTCAGAAACTCGTCCCCCTCTGCTTCAAACCTGTCAGCAAGTTCATGGCAGGTTGCAATTCTGCCCTGACGCTGCTCGGGGGTTAGCAGACGAGGCACCCAACGCTTGCACACGCGCTTGAGCCCCAGAACGTTGGTTATGATCATCTGGGCGGCGTGCTGCGTCACCCCCACCATCTCCGCAGCCGTCTCCAGTCCAATGCGACGGTCGCAGTTGATCAGCTCCTCCAGGCGCACCACCATGGCCGGGTCAGTGGGTGCCACGGCGCCGTTATTGAGGCTGATGGACCCGATACAGTTGGCACATTGGTCCATCAGGTCCTCCCGCCCCTCTTGAAGGTCCTGCATCCAGTCCCTGATGACCTTGTAGGAAGCAGTGCCCTCACCGCACACCGCCGACAGCTGTTTGTGGATCTCAGTGGGGTCCGTCTTCTTTAGGTACAGATACTTTACCACCGCACGCTGGTCACGCAGAGAAAGCATTGTGGTTGCCATGGTGGAGGATTTCTGACTCCTCTGGTGTGAATGACGTCTTCCTCCTATGATGTCGATGATTCCTTTCTCCTCTGATGTGGATGTGTTCTTTCTCCTCGGATGTGGAAGGCTTCTCCTCTGATGGCAGTCTCAGTGGCAGCTCAAATCCGTATGGGAGTTTCAGTGATGGCACAAGCCTAGTTGGACTTTCTCCTTTGATGGTAGTCTCAGCAAGGAATGACACACTTCCTTTGATGACACTCCTATCGTACCACTTTGTATCGTTTGATGTCGCTTTCTCCTCTGATGTCAGTCTCAGCGATGTCAATCGTTGGCACTCATTCTTCCAGTGGCAGTGTCTCAGCAGCAACGAATTACTCCTTTGCTGGCAGTCTGTCTGAAGCAGAAAGACTCTCCTCTGATTCCAGTCTCAACAAATAGCACTCTTCTCTGTGGCAGTCGTGGAATTAGTCTCTCAATCCTCTCCTCTGATGATGGCACTCTTTATCACAGACGCCACTTTCTCCTTTGATGCCAGTCCCACTTCTCTTCACCTCTCACGAAAGATTATGAAGTTTTGTTTGAGTATCACCGTTAGAGCGTTCTTAATTCATACACTTATTGTCCACTTTTAAAATGATCCTTTGGGAGAATTGGGATGTGTACCGGTAGAGACTGGTTACCGGGAAAGAGAGAGGATGAATCTTAAGGATATAGGTTACCGGTTGGGGAAGGGGTGAGAAAGACTTATACCGGTAACACAGTACAGGTTAGGTCTCTGTACTGGGATAGAGTACTGGTGAGGATGGTATTAGGGAAGACTACCGGTTGAGACAGCTGCCAGTAGAGCTTGTGTACCGGGAGAGGGAGTACCGGGATCAGGTGTTACCGGTACGAGAGACTGGGTGTAAGTGTGGCTCTCCGTCACCCCTCCCTCCCTTATATACCGCCCCCACATCACACCTGTCTCAGTTTACCTGCCTCGCCCTCACCACCCCCCCCTGCCACACATCCTCCTGCCTTACCACTCCATCTCCCTGCCTCGCCCCCTACTCTGCCTCACCACCACCTCATTTCTCTGCCTTACCTCAAAGTCTCCTTGCACCACCTTTACCTTACCTCACGCCTCCTGCCTACCCCTACTCTGCCTCACCTCCTCCTGCCTTACCCCTTCTCATCTCCCTGCCTCGCCACCACCGCACTTCCTGCCTCACCCTTTTCCTTCCTTAAAATTACCATGTCTTTCCTTCCTAACCCCCTTCCTAACCTCAGCCACACCCCCTGCCACAACGAGAGAGAGAGAGAGAGAGAGAGAATATTCCGTAAAGTTAGTTCACTGTCTTCAACCTTTATTTCTTGCTCTCTGAAAAAGTCGTAAGTCTTTTTATAATATATTCTCATAATATTTGTCTTCCTTTGCATATAACAATGTGGCGAAGAATATTACTGTGTCTTTTGTCTTGGCTGTATGCACATAATAAACACACACACACACACACACACACACAGGTAGACGTACATTCATACATACGGTACATACATGAACAACTTATTCAGCCACTAAACACACACACACACACACACACACACACAGGTAGACGTACATTCATACATACGGTACACACATGAACAACTTATTCAGCCACTAAACACACACACACACACACACACACACACACACACACACACACACACACACACACACACACACACACACACACACACACACACACACACACAAGATCCATCTAGATACAGGAGCACATTTTTTTTCTTTCTCATTTAGTAGAGCGAAAGAAATTGAGAGACTACGCTAAAAAAAGAGATAGCTTAATTTGTCGTGTGTCAGAGAGAGAGAGAGAGAGAGAGAGAGAGAGAGAGAATAAAGAAAGGGGTAAGAGAGAAAGAGGGGAGGGAGGAAGAGGAGAAGATGGAAGAATGTAGTAACCATTAAAGGAGATAATATAACTATAAACTATTCTCTCTCTCTCTCTCTCTCACACACACACACACACACACACACACACACACAGTTAGGCAGGATGTTTTGGTGTGCGTCTTCTCCACAAAATCAGCATATATTAATAATGTTCCTCTTGGTGCGCTTAAGACAAATAGGAAACGCTTCTCCACACACCTTGTCAGTACCCAGGCGCTAGTCACGAAGAAGTGCTGTGTGTATGATGCAAAAAGGTTATGAACTGGCCGGGTAAGGAGACTCCCTGACACCTCTTCCTTAACGATTTATTTTCCAAACTGTTCATTAATATTCACTGGTTTGCTTCCTGTGTCTTTCCAGTTGCGACACAGATGGCATGAATAGCACAAGAATATAGTAACCGGGCAGAATCAGGAATAAATCGGCAAGGAAGAGGCGTTAGTAAGCTTCCTAACCATACTAGATTGCATGAATAACACTGAAGAATTAGTAACGGAGCAGAATCAGGAATAAATCGGCAAGGAAGAGGTGTTAGTAAGCTTCCAAGCCGTATAGAGTAGTGAATAGCGTTTGGAAAGCCCCAGAAATGTAACTTGGGTATTTGACAATTAATTATATAGTATGGAGCCTCCTAAGTCCAAGAGTATGTGGCCCTGACAATGAAGTATTACGGTGATTGTTGTACGTCAGCAAGGCAGTACCATAGCTCACCACGAGAGAGAGAGAGAGAGAGAGAGAGAGAGAGAGAGAGTTAATGTTTATCTTGTGTGACATTGCACCTTCTCGTCCACCGTGAAGGCAAATGGTCGTCTCTTGCAATTATACGGTTTTATATGATCGAATTTGTGTATATCTGCGAAAATAATGTGCTCGGGAGGGTTAAGTGATGGGAAGCAGTTAGTGCCAGAGTCTTTGAAGGTAGATATAGGGGAGTAGTCAAGTATTCACCGGGCAACCTTAACTTTGTCGCGGTGCTATCGTCAAGGCTGTACAGTTGTAAATAATAGATGGTACCTGCACCAGCTTCCCTTGTTGTTTTCCTGTTTACCATATTCATTAAAACTTCACACATCCCTGAGGCAGGTTTTATTAGTCTTGTCAGTGTCATTATTTGTTTTAAAACTGCGAATATCAAAGGCTATTTGGCCTGGAGCCTTCAAACTTAGGTGGTTAGCTTAGTCGGACAGCTGTTTGCTTCTTGTGGCCAAATATGCTGACAATCCGTCAACCGGATCTCCGGATATCCGCAACACAGAACAGTGAGTCAGCCACGCTATCTCAACAACCGCTTAAGCCAGCAAGCTGAAATTTTACAACAATGTAAAAATAGCCTTAACGCGGACGCAGTGCGGAAAGGAGTGTGGTTCCGATCTGTAGATTATTCTCTGAGATCGCCTGGGGTAAAAAATTGGGACTTTTCCGAATATTCCTGAAGTCAGCTAATTTCCCATGAAGGATTATAGCTAGAGCCACCAAACTTGCTGGACTTTAGGCTGTGATGACCTAAGGTGACATGCACAAGATCAGTCACCTTGACCTCAAGGTCCCTTTATAGCTCGGCGTCTGGTGGGCAATGGCTGTGGCAAGTTCTAGTTTACTTTGGTCTCGTATTATCGTCGGGTAAGGATCCAGACCCCCTAACACCTCTTCCTTAGCAATTTAATTTTGGATATGGCCGGTTGATATCCGTGTGTGCGTGACTGAAGCAGTGTATGGCGGTATTGGAAGGATTTATGTAACACAGAATAGGACAGTAAGGTGTAATAAAGAAATAAATCGCGTAGGAAAAGGTGTTAGGGAGCACTGGTCTTACCTGTACCATTTTCCTTTTGCATCTTATTTTACGTAACTGCAGGAAAAGACATTGCTACGGCTCTGCATCCTTTCCATAGCACTTCTTTATGACTAGCATCTTATTCTGGTGTTAATCGGTTCACACACACACACACACACACACACACACACACACACACACACACACACACACACACACACACACACTTTTCAGCAGATTTATCACTTCACATTCACACTCACTGTACCTCGCTTGTTTTCACCTGAGTCTCCTTGGTTACTAGTCAGACTTAACCACACACACACCCTCAATACTAAGTTGAAAGTGTGTGAAATTTGATGAGTTTTAGGTATGTGGTAGGATAGGATTGAGTCTCCTTGGTTACTAGTCAAAGCAGCCTTCCTATTTGACTACACCTGCCCATCAACTGAGCTGTAAGAGGTTATAGGGATCTTTGTTAGGTTAGAGTAAATGAGTCTCCTTGGTTACTAGTCAAAACAACCCTCCAATCTGACTACACCTGGCCATCAACTGAGCTGAAAGGGGTTAGGGAACTTTGTTAGATTAGGGTAAATCAGTCTCCTTGGTTACTAGTCAAATCCACCCTCCTATCTGACAACACTTGGCCATCAACCGCGCTGAAAGGGGTTAGGGATCTTTGTGAGGTTAGAGCAAATACGCTATAATATGCTTCTTTTGAGAGAGAGAAAGAGAGAGAGAGAAAAAAAAAAGGGAGGGGAGGGGAGAGTAACAGACAAGCCTAATTAAGGGTGAAATTTGTAGACTCAGAGCTGAAAAAGCGTACTTAGTGTGTGAAGAAGGAGGTGGTGGAGGAAGGGGAGGAAGAAGAGGAGGAGGAGAGGAAGGAAAGTTTGGAGGGGAGCAGGAGGGAAGGAGGGGAGAGTCAAGGCTGGGGAAATGGGGAAAGAGTTTTTAGGTGAGAGGAGGGGAAGTACTGGGAGAGAGAGAGAGAGAGAGAGAGAGAGAGAGAGAGAGAGAGAGAATCTTTGGGAGGGAGGGAGGGGCACGAAGGAAAAATATGAGAAAAATAACTTCAGAATATTAAGATATTTACCCTGGGAGGTTGGCAGTGAGGAAGACGAATAGGGACATGAGATGGAGTGAGAGGAGGAGGAAGGGAGTATTAGATGAGGGAAAGAAGGGGAAAATGAAGAGGAGGAAGGAAAACAGGAAGAAAAGGGAGAAGGAAGAGGAGGAAGACAAGGAGAGAGACGGTAAAGAATGGGAGAAGGAAGAGGAGAGGAGAAGGGAAGGAGGAATGAAACTCACTCCAGTCACTCCACAACACCCGTTCATAAATTTAAACTCTTGGGCTCGTAATGGCTACTTTCACGCCAATATCAGGTCGGTTAGGTGACGGTAGCAGTCCTTACGTACCTGTTGCCACTTAATTTGTCTCCTAACCACTTTTATTTGTTGTTTAGGGAAGATTTAGGGATTCTATTAGGTGTTACGTCTATTGTTATACGTTGTTTGATGAGGTTTTACCGAGAGTGTATAAGAATGTAAACAAAAACGGTGCTACAAAGTGATATACCTCCGCTTTGAATTTAAAATACGATATGTAGCCGACTTTAGCGTCACTTAAATGGCCTAATATAAGTTTAATTCGTGAGTTAAAAGGATTTAGTGCAAGTAGTTACTTTAAGGTCTATTTTTATTCGTAGGGGGATAAGTTTGAATGCCTTTCGTGGCCTCAGCATCGTGTGAAACGTGAACCCAGTGAACTATAAACTGAAGTTGCTCTTACGCAGTCCACCATTTTCCTTTCGGGGAATAGGGAGGAAGGTGAGGGATGCTTGGATAACAGGGCAACGGAGCCGCCGGGTTATATCAGTGCCACCACGTGAAGGTCCCCTCTGTAGCGCTGCGTTTAGAGGGAATTATTAAAAAGAATAAATGATGAGGAGAAGCTGGTAACATCTGCTTCGAGATGAAAATGATAAATAAAATAAATGGCGGTTTTTAGGAATGTGCCAGATTTTTGCTTCCCCCCTCTCCTCTTTTTTTTTCTCTCTTTTTTCTTTTCTTTTTTTAGAATTGGGGTTTATGGATCTTAATGGAGTACATGGAGGGGTGATTGACGAGGACAGTGCGGGGGAGAAGATGGTCCAGATTGCCCTACATTTTAAATCAACTTTATTTTTAACTGTGAGTCCGCTGTGGTGGTGATTGGTGCTAGGATGCTAGGAGGACTTTAATGGTTTGGTCGTGTGGATGAAATTGAGTGAGAGACTGACTAGGAGAGTATGGAGATGAGAGACTGCCAAGGAGAGTATGTGAGTGAGGTGGAAAGGGAGACCGAGTGTGTGACGGAGATCTCATCCTCTTGGGGGCTATACCTCCTCCGTTTTACCTGCACTTTGCCATGTGGAAGCACCCTGTTCCCACCCTGGCCACGCGCTGCAATCCACAGCAAGGCACCTCTTTGCATGTGCTCGATGGGTCTGCTGTCACACACATACCGGGTACAACAGCAACAAAAACAGACGTAATCATTACTTAAATCTTTGCTGGTTCTGGGAGTGTGGCTATAGCACTTGGATGGGGTAATTGGTGGGGACAGAACGAAGCAAGTCCGTACCAGCTGCTGGGAAGTAACATCTGACGGGTTGTTAATGAGACCAGACGTGTTTACCACCAATAGTTAACACAAACTACTGTAGCAGCTTTTTTATCGCTACACTCTTCCCACAGTTTATAATGGGTAGCGACAAAGAATCTTCCATAGCAATAGTAGGCAGTTTTGTTTACTAAGATTTGGCGATATTTAGATATTTTGCTGAGAATTAATTATTATTATTATTATTATTTTACAGTGCAGTTCCCCCCCCCCCCAGAATATGTCTTGGTCCCAACTTGTATAAATCTCTCTCTCTTTCTCTCTCTCTCTCTCTCTCTCTCTCTCTCTCTTTCTCTCTCTCTCTCTCTCTCTCTCTCATCCCAGTATATTGACCTTTAAGATAAATTGCCCTCCCAGGCTCCCTGTCTTTCCTGCAAATCGCAATCACAGTTTTTGGCGGCAGTTTCTCGATAAATTTCCCTTTTTACGTTCCTCATCTTTCCTGCAAATCGCAAAACGCAGCCACAGTTCTCTCATGGGTTTGTTTATGCTTGAATATTTGAGTTTTTGAATGGGCGCCATCTTGTTCTCTCGTGGATTCGTTTATGTGTGA
>NC_136964.1:11369095-11434095 GCF_032717465.1 Coenobita brevimanus
CTCTCTCTCTCAGAACCTTGCACATACTACGCTTCCAGTGGACGTTTTAATTCAGTAAATTGTTTAGTCTAGGTTGAATTAACAAAGAATGACCGGAAATATTTGTAAACAGCAAGTCTATAGTTCTTTCACTGTAACTTGGCTCGGGTTTTCATCCTTTTGCAGATTAATTCACTTAGCTCAGTAGAAGACAATACTGCGGCTCTGCATCCATTCCATTGCACTTCTTCGTGACTAGCTCCACATTTTAGCGTGACATCTCCGTATTTGAAATCGAGAAGTGGGAGTTTTAGGCCAAGTTAGAGTAAGAAGGGTATAGTGCTACTTATATGCTCTACCATAGTGCAGTAGTTTCCCCTCCCCTCCCCCCCTGAAAATAAGGAAATGTTAAAAGAATCCACTTATACAAAAAGCGACTTAGCAACACGAACGTAGCTTGTAGACGGCTAATACATTGCGTGTTTCCTTTCCTCCCGCCACATCCACACCAAAAGTACCGAGACAGCTGCTCTAAGTATTCCCATTTACTCTATTTTTAGCCGTTTTCGTTTTTATCCCGTTGTGTTGTAACAAGTCCTTAAACACACACCCATAAACGGTATAATATATTCAAGCGGCTCATGCCCTACAGCCTAAATTATCTCAATAACATTTTTAAAAAGTGCCAGCGCTGTCTGTTTGCGGGAAAAATTATAAGTTGCAATGAGAGGTATTAGTGTGTTGCTTATAAATACGGGAGAGGCTGGCTGGCGCGTGAGCCTCGGGGGCGGGCGGCGGCAGTTACGAATGGCGAACGCTTCACTCACGAGGAGAGAAAAACTGGGCCAAAAACTCCACCTTTACCTTCCCCCCCCCCGCCCACCTGTCGCCGCCCGCACGCCCACGCCCTCTCCTACATTCCTACTCCATGACGAACACCTTCAGGCCGACGTCTCTTGTCCTCGGCTTGAGTAATTTGGTTGTATAAGAAACCTGAAGGCCAAGGCAAGAGTAGTCAGCCCCGAGGTATGACACCAAAATCGTATTTTTAGTCGTTTTTTAAGATTTCGTAACACTTCTTCTTTAGCGATGTATTCTGAACCTTTATATCATTTATTCCGTCATTAAAACAAACTGTGTCGATAGGGAAATGGTATAAACAGCTCACACGTGGTGTTGAGGTTTCTTCTGCACCTAAATCGCAGAAGAATAGGCGTTATGATATATGTGCCACCCAGTATGCTGTTGTAAGTTACTGTTGCAAATTGTCCGTGTTAAAACGATAGAAATAACATACCAGATCACAAGGTAGTGGCATAGCCAGGTCTTCACAAGTAGAGGGGGCCAAACCCTACTCGGCGGCGGTCCATTGATACACAATAATTAAATGATTCGAAGTTTCAGTGGGGAGGGCAGTGGAGGGCCCAGGATTTGACTGGGGGTTTGGGCCCTCCATTCCCCCACTCCCCGCGGCTACGCCAGTGTGTCAAGGGTAATGGCAAATAAATCGCTAAGGAGTAAGTGTTGGATAGCGTCTGATGGCGGCTGGAATAATGCCTGAATAACCTCTTGAAAGTTGTGCAAATTACCAACAGTAAAACGATATCAGTGAACATAATGTTAAGGTGTAATACATAAAATAACATCGTGAAGGAGTAGGCCCTGTACAGCAGTGTGTAGTACCTGCGTCCCCGAAACTCAGAATAAGCTGGCTGAATCACGCGGCCTCAGGAACCTACTAAATTGCGGCCTGAGACCTTGTTGGCGCCTTTTTTGGGTGTATCTGGGTACGGGATCGAGGCCTGGGGCGGGGCGGGGATGGCCTGCACAAAATAACCAAGCTGATTAGCCTAAGTCGCTGGGTATGGCCGGAAAAGGTGCCATTTGTTCGGCGGAGGGCAGGGTGGCCGGGCTGTCCTGCGGCTCACATTCATCCTGGTGAATAAAATCGCCTGGTGGTCTAGAAGTCAAAGGCGCTCCAGCCATAGCCAAAAGTAAATCGCTGAGGAAGAGGTGCTAGGGAGTCTCCTTACCCGACGAGAATACAAGCCTTGCAGTACGATCATTAATGTCCATTTCTTTTTTAATGATGCAGGCGAATCACATAGGTTGCCAAATTTGCTAGTTTATATTATTTGACTTTTGAATCCATTGAAAAGCAGAGAGAGAGAGGGAGGGAGAGAGAGAGAGAGAGAGTTGTGCCAAGTTTGAAGGGCACTGGTAAAGAAATAAACGAATGACGCCAAGTTGAAAAAGCGTTTTAAATAAAGCAGAAAGAAACGGAGGCCTAACAACATACAAGAGAGTATTGCGACTATGATCTTGGTGGACTGCTGGCTGAAGTTGCCCTCCTTCAGTCCACAATCCTCCTTTCGGGGAAGAATTGAACGTTTGCTTAGCTGGGCAGGGTAAGTTTCTTAGTTATATCGGTGCCAGTACATGAAGGCGTCCGTTTCGAAATAAATCATCAAGGAAGAGGTGCTACGGAATTCCCAACGTTTACCAAAACGCGGCTGAATGTATTGTTCCGCCCTTCTCCCACCAGCGCGGGAAGTTAACACGCATTTACCTATTTCCAGTCTTTCAAAAAATATTATATAAAAAGTGGTTGACCTTGAACGTTGTGGAGGAAATGCAAAACAGCTCCAGGCTACTATTAAAGCGTCCATTCTCTCGCACGAAGAGGTAGCCCAATATGGAAGGCATGGAGGGAGGGAAGGCTGTTTTTGCAAGTGTTATGGTGGAGGGAATTCACAAAGATTCTTACGATGAGGCGCTTGTTGTAAATAAGGACTGATTTTGGCAGGAAGAATGAGAGATGGACAAGTTCTACTCTTCTGTCTTTTTCATATCTTCGAAAAAATAATATATGTAGTTACGACAGCGAATTGATTTTAAGTTTGTAAATTCGGTTGTTGCATGATGTTACACTTAAGGCAATGCAGAGTACGCCCAGTTGTGTGCAGAATACATACATACATACACACCCATACAAAACGCGCACACACGTGGGTAAAACACAGATACACTAAAATGACACATGTAAAAAAAGGCATACATAAAAACGCACACACCCATGCACTACAGCAAACAAACACACACACGCACCTAACACACACCGATACAGTATATAGAAAACACATTGAAGGCATGCATAACACACTCTCATTCATTCATTCATTGCCAGACGCCATGTATCCCAAACGGGGTGGCCAAGGGCTTAGAGTTAATTGTTTTACAGGGAGGGGCACTAATCCTCCACCAACCCCACTTGACACGTAACACACTCTCGCTCTCTCAAAATTACTGCGTTTTAGTATATTTTGTTAATCCAGACGATGCTGCCCTGGATGCACTTTTCAAACGAGAGATTCTAGACACAGAGAGAGAAATACTGTCCTGGGTTTGAAATGGTTGCCCCTTTGCGATTTGTACCCATCATCCCCCTCCCTCAACCCTTTGGCGCCCCTGCAGTCACGCCCAGTGGTAAATTATAACCCTGTGGCAGCCGTCAATAGTATTTTTGTCCCCTTGCTTTTACACAAACACAGAGACGGTGGGGAAGGAAAGAATTTTTATTGGAGAAAAAAATACACCCACGCCCCTGAAGTGAGAGTGGTGTTATGTAAGTGTGTGTGTTGTGTGTGTGTGAACGAAATATCTACGGCTGTTTTAATCCGATTATTACTAAACTTGGTGGAAGGGTTGAAGGTCAGTCAAGGGATCGATGTAATATTTTTGAAGAGTAGGTTAAAGGTCAAGGCCATGTAACAGTCAACCAGTTTTTGTCCGATGTCGACTAATCTGTGTGTGTGTGTGTGTGTGTGTGTGTGTGTGTGTGTGTGTGAGAGAGAGAGAGAGAGAGAGAGAGAGAGAGAGAGAGAGAGAGAGAGAGATCAAATTAACGACCAAATATATATAAAAACAAAACGACTATAAAAAAATATATGATGCGTTGGTGGCGGGTATATATAGATTTTTACCTGCGTCTCAGAACGGAAGGTCTGTGAGTGCAAGATGGGTTTATGCTGTTTATTTCCTGTCTTTTTACACTTGCCTCCTCTTCTTTCTCTTGTTTTACTTCCTTCGCCCTCCTTTCTTCTTCTTCCTTCCTACTACTTCCTTCTTCCTCCCATTCTTCTTCCTTCTTCTTCCTCCCTTTCTCCTTCCTTCTTCCTCCCTTTCTCCTTCCTTCTTCCTTCCTTTCTCCTTCCTTCTTCCTCCCTCTCTTTATCCTTCTTCCCTTTCTCCTTCCTTCCTCCTTTTCTCCTTCCTTCTTCCTCCCTTTCTTCATCCTTCCTCCCTTTCTTCATCCTTCCTCCCTTTCTGCTTCCTTCCTCCTTTCCTCTTTCTTCCTTCTATCCTTCTTTCTTCTTCCTCCAGTTCTTCCTTCCTCCCTTTCTCCTTCCTTCTTCCTCCTTCCTACTATTCTTCCCTGTTTCTCCTATTCTGCTTCCTCCTTTATTCCTTCCTTTCACATTCCTTCTTTTGCCTTTTCTTCTCCCCGCTTTAACTCTCTCTCTCTCTCTCTCTCTCTCTCTCTCTCTCTCTCTCTCTCTCTCTCTCTCTCTCTCCGTGGCATTTAAGTGAGAGATTCTGGGCGCCATCTTAGATCACTGACTTACGCATCTTAGCACCTGTCCTTTTGCGATTTATTTTGATTATTATTCCTCATTATCGAATTTTATCTGATTTTTAAAAAGTAAAAGATTAGAAGGGTGTGTGAAAGTGTAATAGGCAAAATGAGTCGCAGAGGATGATGTGTTACGGCATATCTGGAGAAAGTGACCCCAGTACCACCTCGACACGGTAAACAAGCTCGGCTCCCCATCACCATAAACACACACACACACACACACACACACACACACACACACACACACACACACACACACACACACACACACACACACACATTTGGGGACGGAAACATGACACCACGAGAAAAGTTTATAGATCTGTTACGTAAGAAACCGAAATACTTTAAGTTCAGTTGCATAAGGCACCAAAAGAGCAAAATAATGATAATAATAATAATAATAATAATATCTATCTACCTGTCTGCCTATATTTATCTCCATCTGTCTATGTATCTATTTATCGGTCTATCTATCTGTATCAACTTATCTATCCATCTATATTTGCTTTCCAAGTTACCTGTCTATCCAGTATCTATAAATGTATATCTGTCTATAACTCTGTCTGTCTACCTGCCTATGTGTGTATTAATTTTTTAAGTCACTTACACACACACACACACACACACACACACACACACACACACACACACACAGTAAATATTTGTGTATGTCTTGCTTCCATTGCAAAACAATATATTTAATTTTACTTTGCATAAGGGAAAAAATATGGAATTTTGAGAGAGAGAGAGAGAGAGAGAGAGAGAGAGAGAGAGAGAGAGAAACTGATAGGGAGATAAAGAAAGAAAAGACAGACAAAAGGAAAGATAGTACAGAGAGAGAGAGAGAGAGAGAAGGAAAGATCGGTAGGTAGGTAGGTAGGTAGGTAGGTGTGTGTGTGTGTGTGTGTGTGTGTGTGTGTGTGTGTGTGTGTGTGAGAGAGAGAGAGAGAGAGAGAGAGAGAGAGAGAGAGAATGTAGAAAATGGGGAAGGTTTGTCTTAAACAAATGGGTAACGAGATTACGGTGGTTTATGTGACGGGGGGGGGGAGAGAGAGAGAGAGAAGGGGGGGAGAGGAGTGAGAGAAAAGAGAAAGAAAGTATGAATGGAGGTGAAAGAAAGAAGGAGGGGAGGGGAAGATGGGAAGGGATGGTGAGGTGGGAGAAGAGAGGAAAGAACTGGAGGAAGGAAGAAAGAGATAAAGGGGAGAGGGAGGGAGGGAGGGAGAGGAGTGGAGAGAAAAGGAGAAGAGGGAAGAGATGGAAGGAAAGGAGGGAGGAAAGGAAGAAAAACGGATGAGATGGAGGGAAAGCGAAAAGGAAGGAAGATTAGAGAGGAAAGAAATGAAGGAAGACATAGAAGTAGACAAGGAGAAAAAGGAGGAAAGAGAGGAGGAAGGAGGGAAGGGGAGGAGAAAAATGGAGGGAGGTGGAAGAGAAAAATGGAGGGAGGGAAGAAAGGAGGGAGAGGTCAGAGAGAGAATGTCGTGGATTTAGTGTTAATGGTAGTCGTTCTTCTTGCTAGTAGTAGTAGTAGTAGTGGTGGTGGTCGTGGTGGTGGTGGTAGTAGTAGTAGTAGTAGTGGTAGTAGTTGTGGTCTATTTACATCATGAGATCCAGTTTGGTATATGTTATTTTTTGATGGTAATTGGTCACACACACACACACACACACACACACACACACACACACACACACACACACACACACACACACACGATACATAGTTGAGGGTAAGACTTCTTCTGGTTTCGTGCAAAGGAATTTTATCTGAATCTCGTAAGCCCACCTGAGAGAGAGAGAGAGAGAGAGAGAGAGAGAGGGGGAGAGAGAGAGGGAGAGAGAGAGAGAGAGAGAGAGAAACCTACATAACCAAACCAGTGAGGGCAAACGTAGGCAGCACAATCGGCCATTTTCCCCTCACCAAAACATTCCCTCACATATTTATTGATTCTGACCCTGTTTGACTACCCACGTGAACTGAAAACACTCCCACATACTCTCTGTCACATATTTTCGCATATTTTCACATACGCCACATACGTGTACTGTCATATACGCTTACATACGCTTATACCTTCACATATACATACACGTAGTCTAATACCTACACATACTCACATACTAAAACATACTGCACTTCCCCTCACATACATACATATACCGCACATATTTTCACGTACACATACACATACTATCACATATTTACACATGCTGCACATACTCTCACATGCACATACTGCCACTCTGTACTCTATTCACCTTTACATGGCCCAGATTTTCGTCCTTCTGCAGCTTGTTTCACTTGGTTTATTGGTAGAAAAAGACAATACTGTGACTCTACATCTCATCCATAGCACTTCTTCGTGACTAGCATTTTCCTCCTCCTACTCCTCCTCTTTATCTCTCCCCTTCTTCCTCCTCCTCCTTCTCTTTATCTCTCCATCTCTTCCTCCTCCTCCTCTTCCTCTTCATATCTCCTGCCCATATTACCCCTCTCTTCCTGTCCTCTTCTTTTCATCTGTCCTCCTCCTCCTCCACCTCCTCCTCCTCCTCCTCCTCCTCCCCCTCCTCCTCCTCCTCCTCCTCCTCCTCCTCCTCCTTCATAGCACCTGACACCTTCCTTTTTTTTATCCATCTTCCCTCTTCCACCTCCTCCTCCCCCTCACCGCACCTGCTCGCCTCCTTATCATCCTCTCTCTCTCTCTCTCTCTCTCTCTCTCTCTCTCTCTCTCTCTCTCTCTCTCTCTCTCTCATCAATTTTTTATATCTTTTTGGCGATTCCATTCATATCCTCCAATATACCTCCCAATTTATCATCCTAAACATCTTTCTCTTTCATTTATTCCTCTCTCCATATATCTCAGGTTCATTGAATATTCCTCTCCCTCATTTTCTTTATATTTAGATCCGTTACGAGTCCTTTTATTATCATTTTTTTTTGCTTTTTATACCAATGTTTACGTTTTTGAAAACTGGGACACTCCCCATTCCGAGACGGTACGGCAGGTGAGGCGGGAAAATGGCGGTACAGTCTCGCTTCTGGTGACGCTTTACTGAGCTCAAGATGCTGCCCTTAATCTGACGTATGGCTGACTTCTGTGCACATACACGTACACAGAAACCTACACATATTTCACGTACACACAAACCTACATATAGTTCTCATACACACATAGACCTACACATATTTCACGTACACACACAAACCTACATATAGTTCTCATACACACATAGACCTACACATATTTCACGTACACACACAAACCTACATTTCTCATACACACATAGACCTACACATATTTCACGTACACACAGAAACCTACATTTCTCATACACACGTAAACCTACACATATTTCACGTACACACACAAACCTACATATATTTCTCATACACACATAGACCTACACATATATTTCTCGTACACACACACACACATACTTACACCAGCCAACGCGTCTGTATTACCGTTGTGTTGAAACCCACAATATGGCTGATTTCTGTGCACATACATACATACACACACACATACATACATACATACATATCACGCACACACATATAGGCTACCCACGCATATGTTGGTAGAATTGATGCTTTGAAGGCTCAGATATATACCTTTTGTCTTTAACACTGAAATGGTACTCTTGTTTGACGAATGAGTGACTAATGCACACACACATACATACGTACATAATTCACACGCACACAGACACACACACACGTACACCTACATTCAGGCACGTGTCGGTATTATTATTATTTAGAAATGCTTGGCCCAAATATGCTTTGTTGACGGTCTCTTTCATTTTCATTCCCCCTCACCCACATCCACCCACATCCACCGACTCCAGTCCTTATCCACCCACTCAGGTACAGCTATCTATACCCACACCAACACTCATTTACAACTGCCCACATCCACCTAGACACATACCCACCCACCGATACCTACAACCAGCCACTCACCTACACCCATCTACACACCCACACCCACTCCTGCTCCCACCCTCACCTCAACTATCCCATCCACACCCACCCAGGCACATACCCATCCACACCTACCTACACCCAGCCACTCACCTACACCCATCTACACACCCACCCCACTCCTGTACCCACCCACACCTCACCTACACCCATCCACACACCCACACCCACTCCTGTACCCACCCACACCTCAGCTACACCCATCCACACCCACTCACACCCCAGGAACAGCTCCCCAGTGTGTAGATACAATAACTAAAGCTGAGACAAGAAATTTTAGTCAAGTTAGGATAAACGCACCATAGACCCCCCCTCAAAGAAAATGGAGAGGGGTAACCAGGGACAGGAGTGAAGATGTAAGTATACGGTAAACAGGAAATATTGCTAGTCACGAAGAAGTGCCAGGGGATTCGCATAGAGCCCGAGAGAATGCGGCCAAGGCTGGCGTCGTTTCTCCCTATACACACTTTTATTTCCGTGCCGAGAGACTTACTCATTTGTTTTCTCTTTCCTTCTTCTGCTTCTTACTTTCTGTTCTTCCTTCTTCCTTTCTCTTTGCTTCTGTTCCTCCTCCTCCTTCTCCTCCTCCTCTTCCTCCTCCTCCTCCTCCTCCTCTTCTTCTCCTTCTCCCCCTCCTTTTTTTTTCCCCTTTATTTCCTCCTGTTTCGATTTTTTCTTCCACTTTCCATTCTTCTTTCTTGTTGCTGGTCTTTTCATCATCATCACCATCATCATCCTTTTTTCCTCCTCCTCCTCCTCCTCCTCCCATTAACATTCTCTCCATGCAACCACAGGCGTCAAAGCAAGACAGGTAAAACAGGTATGCCTCCCTAATTAATCCACCTGTCTGTCCCTCTTACACCTATACCCCTTTCATTTTACCTTGGCTTTTTAATTGCTGTTTTGATTAATTTACCTGTGTGTGTGTGTGTGTGTGTGTTTGCTTGTTTTGTATGCACACACACATAGTCACATAACCACACATACAGATATACTCACTCACACACACACACACACACACACACACACACACACACACACACACACACACACACACACACACACACACACACACACACACACACACACACACACACACACACACACACACACACGAATAAAGTCTGTAAATTTAAGCCGGACATTGAAATATTTATGATGTGATTTCCAGACATCTCAAAGACCTAGAAATTAATTGGTCTTTGATTGTGTGTGTGAGAGAGAGAGAGAGAGAATGTCCCTTACCTACCTCCATCACCCTTCCCCTGTTTTCTCTCCCCTTCTCTCTCTCTCTCTCTCTCCCTCCTTTCCTCCCCCCTCCCTCCCTCCCCTCCTCCCCCCTCCCTCCCCATTTACACCTGTTTTCTACATCTCACAGGTACTTCCCCTTAATACCTCCATGCCTCACACCCCCTCCTCCTCCCCCTCCTCCTTCTCTCCCCCTCCCTCCCTCCCTCTGTACATACCATAACTCACATACACATACTTTCACACCTCACTACCCTCCGTCTCTCTCTCTCTCACACACACACACACACACACACACAGGTCTGGGACAGGTGTGGGTGGCAGTCATTTACCTGGCACTAATTGGCAGTCTCAGCCTCCTCTGGTTCCCTACCCAACCCATCGCATCAAAACATTCTCACTTTCCTCTGATTCACACACTGCTAAATGCGCACTGTTACGTGGCATGCAGGCTAATATTCATTCATATAATGCATACACTATTGTCATTCCACTAGAGAGAGAGAGAGAGAGAGAGAGAGAGAGAATTTTAATATCGTTAAAAATGCTGAAACTGTTATGTAAATCGTCAACGTTAATCTTCGTCAGGTGGCTTTGGTAGGAGCCAGAGAGAAGAGTGATGAGAAGTGGCAGGTGAGATGAGAGGTGTGGTGGAGGGGGATAGTTGAGGGAGTTTCTCTCTCTCTCTGAAAATTATAATGCAGGCATCATCATCATCATCACTACCTAACGCAATTGTGAATATCCACGTGAAATTTCCCAGTTATATAATTCTAACTCGCTAAAGGATAGAGTTCCCATGCAATTAACAGAATGGGTTAATAATTGTGTCCGATAACATATATGGAATGATATAATGACATACAGTTGTTTGTGTTAGTGTCATGTAGTAATAGTAGTAGTAGTAATATAAGTAGCAGCAGTAGTAACAGTAGCAGCAGTAGTAGTGATAGTATTAGTAGTTGTAATAGTTTTAGTTGCAGTAGTAGTAACAGTGGTAGTACAGTAGTAGTAGTAATTGTAGGCTGAATTTCTCCTCTTGCAGTCCACGATCCTCCTTTCCAGAGATGTGGAGGGAAGTGAGGGACATTTATATAGCCAGGCAATGGAACTGCCCAGTTGATATTTGTGCCACCACAAGAAGGCATCCCTCTCTAGCAGTGAATGAGTAATATACCAGAGGATATTGAGCTGTTAAAATGCAGTATAAATCACTAAGGAAAAGGTGTTAGGTAATCACCAAGGCCAGCTAGAGCATGAACTTAATCTGCATCTCGTAATCTGACATATGGCGCACTCTTTGTTGACATGTTAAGTGCGGGTTGGCTTTATGGATGCTACTCTTGGCACGCTGGTTGATTAATGGGGCCAAAACCTAGAGCTATTTATGTTATATGTACCAGTTTATCACACACCATTATATAATTCGTGTCATCATTAAAGTTGAAAGAGGTTTGGAGGGCTCTTATATATAAGTACTGCATTTATAGATTATTCTAAATTTGTGTGTGTTTGAGAGAGTGAGAGAGGTCTGTGAGGATCAGGTAGCCTGGAGGTGTTTCTGTTACAGCCATCCCCTGCTGAGGGGTTCCCAGGAGGGAGAAAGGCATCAGAGATGATGATATGAGAGAAGACTGGGAACAGAGAAGTGACTAAGTGAGAGAGGTATGTGAGGACAGACCAGGTTGATAATGATGATAATGATGGTGGTCTCAATTCTTAAGCTAATTTGGGCAGTAACATATTGTATCATATCATATTTATAGAGGCTCCAACATGCTCGCATGCATCGGCCTTGGTCACCTAATGGCATCTCTCCACGCTGCTCAATCTCTGGCAGCCTCCTTATTCAGTCCCCTATCCCTGAAGTCACACTCAATGACCTCATCCCAGGTCTTTTTTTTTTGGTCTGCCTCTCAAAGCCTTACCCCTGATGTTCACACCTCTCACTTTCTGCACCCAGTTGTCAGCCTCCATCCTCTCCACATGCTCAGACCATATCGATCTACCCCTCCTCATCACAACACCAATACTGTACACTTCAGTCCCAGCCTTCCTCTAAATTCTTCAATTGTAAATCTGCCTCTCCCCCCCAGGCCTCGCATTTAAGGAAGTACTACACATCCATCTAATCATTGCCATTTTTGTACATTCAAGCCTAGGAATATTCTCTTCCTTTACTGCCTAGGTCTTGCTACCATACAGCATTACACCCTTAAAACATGCCACATACAAAGATCCTTAAGTGCAGAGGGAGGGCCCTCTCAGTGTTAGGAGAGACAACAGCTCCCTAAACATCCTCCAACCACTCCTCACTCTAGCCAGAGCTAGCCCCTGCCCCACCTCCAGCACATAAAATGTCTCCCAAATACCTGAACTCATCCACACACTCAAGAAATTCACCAGCAAGATCATTCCTTTCTTGCCTACGATCTTCACGTGCTCTTCCTGACACACTGTATATACAAAATCAGCATTATCTCAGTCTACCTTAAATACCATTACATTTCATATGCACCTACTTATCACAATTACTGCACAAGCTGAAGTTACTCACCAAGCCCTTGTGGCAAACCGCACATGGCCACTCTCCCTCTGCTTTGACAACACTGCCACCAATCCTGGATATCATCTGGACACTTTCACATTAAGGCCTTCACAGCATCAACCACCTTTATTCTCACATGACACCATATATAGTGATCTGAACAACCACAGAGACATGATGCATGGAAGATCCACAGAGACATGGTACAGCCCTGTCTGATCGGTGTATTTACCCATATGTCTATCATTCAGTTCATTACCCCATCCAGAGCATAGTTTAAACATTGAAGGGGCTAGTAACCAGTCCCAGTTCCCAAAGTGGCATTATATAAACCATGGGGAGATCACACACATCCCATCTCACTCCAACAGTAATACTGAATCATTCTTTTGGACATCTACCTTCTCTTACACATGCATCACTCATCTCACACATATATAATTTGTTAAGGATCAAGCTTAAAAGATGACTTAAAAGTTACTGGTTTATTCATGGAATTTAGATTTTATTTTACATCTATTTACATGACCCAAAACACAGCAACTACCGGTACATAAATTATACAAAAAAAGTCACTAGGTTTGTCTCCCATTCATAAATATACATCATAATCCCAGTAAATATTTATGTTCATTCCCTTTAGGCATACAAAACTGCACTGTAATTAATGCCATGGAATACATTCCACAGGATACTGTCACATAAGTGCTTTAAAAGATTTAGAATGATTTGAATTTCTATCTGCCAGTCCTATATTACCCCGTGTGAGGTGCAGGGTCCTGAGGCCAGGCTGCTGTAGTATACAACAGGTGGAAAGGCCTTGCTAGTTACTCTTTGTGATAACAGTGTTTCCGCACTGGTTTAGTCTGTCAGAATATGTCAGAACTATTTTTTTGCAGCCAAAGTAAATTTAGTAATTACAGTTTCTGGAAAGAAGAAGAATTTAGTTCTGTGCCATGACTCCCTCTTGAGAGAGTAAGGTGTTGCCATTGTTACGGAATTACGGTTGGAGTGGGTTTAAATGCTTTACCTTTCAGCCAGCAGCCAGTACTTTGCCCTGCTAGATTAGATGGCTAGAGAAAATACAGTATTAGAGTCCTGTAATTCTGGAGTTAATCCTTAACACTCAGGGGACAACATACCTATTTAACTGTACTGTAATTAGTGCCTGACAGTTTTACTTGCTACTGGGAAGCATCCTGGGGTCTGAAGGTTAAGTAAATCAATGTACCGTATATGACAGCAAAACAGATCATGGGATAGTATAGAGTTTTTTATATAGTATAGAGTTTTTTCTGCAGCCACAGTAGCACATAACAAGATCTGACACTCCTACTAATTCTGGTGTACAACTAAACTAAGCCAACTATTTCTTTGGAGGGACCCAGGCCTCAATCTTGGGTTTGGTGGTGGTGTAGGGCATAAATGCTCTCTCTGTTCCCGTCACGTTTTCCTCATGTCCACTCTGCCATGCATATGCGGTGGGTGGGACCTGGGGTGAGAAAATAAGACATTAATATACTTCACTTATCATCATCATCATCTAACCCTCATCATCATCATCATCAACATACCAGTTCTAATCACCCCCTTATGATATGGAGTGAGGTAGACTACCACCATTATCATCTTCAAAATCATCCCAACCCTGATTCCAAACTAAGAGACAACGTGAGGGAGGAGGAGGATCATCGTCATCCTAATCCTAATTCCTTCCTAAGATGAGATGGGAGAAAGAATGAAAGCATGTGAATAAGTGATTGTGTGTGTGGAATAACTGAATGAATGAATGAATGAATGAGAGTGAGTTACGTACTGTACATAAAATTAATGCCATGCTTCCCCATACTGGGGTTGGCCATAGTACAGCTGGTATTTTCTATGGACCAGAAACTGATGGGAAAAAAAGAAACTGGAGATGTGTAATAATATTTGTAATAATGCGAGAGTCTCAGCTTAGATTTGGACTTTGAGTACCATGCTTGTAGCTAAATGTTTTCTGCTCCAGAGTGATCACTAAAGTTCTGTCCCTCTTTCTCTCTCCTCCTCTCTTTATCAAGCTATCAGTCTAGTTTACTCTCTCTGTACTGCACTAACCTTGGTGGGGGGCTCGTCAGTCTTGTTGTGTATCCAGCCAAACCATTCCGCCGCTATCATGGAACCATCGTAATCCGTTCCAACATTGGGGTTGTACACGACCCAGCGATTACGGCCTGCCGGGTAAGATAACAATTTTCACATTCATCTTGGCAATGGATTTAATTATTCTGTATACTGTACTGCTCTGTACATGGGATTTAATGATTTAAGAGCATTCATCACTTTAATTTTGGGGTGCATTCCTAAATACCATATCACAGCTTTGTCCATATAATTTACTGTAAACTGAGGGAAACTAGGAAATCAGCTATATACTGTAGGTAACAAAGAAACTTTAATATGGAGCTTTTTCTTTAATATTCATTGGTCTTAATAGTATATGTCAAAAAAGGGGGAAAGAGGGAGGGGGAGGCCGAGGATGAGATGGAGAGATGGGGTGGAGAGGTATATGAGAGAGGGGGGTGTGAGTTGGGAGCAGGGGAGTGAAATGGCGGGGGACAGGGCGACTTGGAGGCGATTTGTTTGTGGCCACCCCAAACGGGATTGAGGCGTCTGGCAATAGATAGATAGAAAAAAGGTCATGAGCTGTAACTTGCACTTAAGAACCATTTCATTTCATCACAACACAATACTTTTATGGGTGAGGTAGGGAGAGCCAGAATTCCCATCCATTCACTGGCCATACACTCCTGTGCCTAAAATTCATCCAGCCAGCTTCATCAGTTGATGGTTCCCTAGCCTCGTAACCCTTTGTGCCTCTTTCTCGCATACACATATACACACACACACACACACACATTAAGTATCTATCTATGCCTATCTTTCTCATACTCTCTTTCACACACACACACACACACACACACACACACACACCTAATTATATATACCTCTCATTCACACACACAGACTTCTTTCTCTGCCTAATGCCTAACACCTACATAAGGGGATTATCACTACAGTTGTGGTCCACTTACCAAAAGTCAGCTGCTTGTTTTCATAGTATTTATTGCCAAGGGAATCCTCACCAACAAAAGTACCATCCTTTAGGTCATTAACTCTGCAAAGGAAATAGTAATCATCATCATCCTGACATTTTTCCCACCCAAAATTGATTGCCGACATCATCATCATCCCAATATTTTTAGTTACGATACAAAAAGCCATCTGAACCGTTTTCATTTTTGTAGGCTCCAAGATTCTTGCATGCGTTGGCCTTGGTCACCTAATGGCGGCTCTCCATGCTACTCGATCTCTGGCAGCTTATCATTGCTATTTTGTACATTTGAGCCTGTGAATATCCACCTCCTTTACTGCTCACGTCTCACTACATACAACACTACATTCCTAATACATGCCACATACAAAGATCCCTTAGCACGAAGGGAGAGACAACAGCCACAGAGCTCCAATATTATACATTAAAAACTGCAAATTTACCCAAACACAGCACACCACTACACTCACCAACACTGACATTACACAGAAAACAGATTTCAGTATTTCTACTTTCGGATTTTGAGTGCCATTATATATATCAAACTTCGAGTAATCAGTTTTGAGTGAGATTAAGGTGAAATGGTTTTTGTCTACTTGAGGTTTATTTTTAACTCTTGGCATCATAAATACTCACCTGTATAATTGATAGAGTGATGCCCTGATCCCTCCATGGTTTCTGATGATGCGAAATGCCTTGAAGACTTTATCTAGACCAAAATATGAAGCCATGTCTGTGCCCTCCTTCCTCCGAGACCAGCTGATCACTTGTAAACATTGGCTTGCCGGATGAATATTCTTAAATGATTTATTTTTAAAGTTTTCCGTACCTTACTCGTGACAAAAATGTCTAAAAAGTGCAAGTTAACTCAATATGATATATAATCGTTAGTTCACCTAGTTTACAGTATGTATATATTAACACAAAGGGGTTTTACTGCGCCTGTACTTGTGTATAAATCTAAGTATGCATTAATTTTGTTGTTTGTTAATAGTATGACATGGCAGTGAATGGAAGCTAAAAACCCCACTGCTTAAAAACTTGAAATAATAAAGGTCGCAGCCTAAACAAATTGAGCTCGTAGTCCAGGCATAATCAGCTGATGTTACGCCTCGCTCTGTCTCCTGTCAAATCCTCAATGTCTGCCGTGAAATCCCTCTCTCACGTCCCCGGTGCCATCCTGCGCGCTGATGAGTTCTCCTAACGAAACTGGAGGCCTTGGGGAAATTTAAAACCGAGAGGAACTGCTTGAGAGGCGGGGGGAGGGAAAGGCCAAAGCCAGTACAGGTAACCAGGTCTATTTTTCAGGCTGGTTATTTTCCCTGCTTGACCTATTATCACCTGTGCTTTATTACCTGTTTATTATCGTAGCTCAGTATCGTCGTGAAGTATATATTTTTTCCCCTGTCGATAATAATGTCCAGAGAAGCACCATTTTTTTTTTTCATATTGCGATAAAATGCCGTATGGTTCTCATTGGTGACCTTCATTGACAAGACACAAAATACCGAATCCAAAATGCCAAATAATATGACTCATTTTTCGCTCTTTAAGCCCTTCAATATGGTGACTTTTTGTTCATTTCTTTTTGACTCTTATGAACAATGACTTAACGAGTTCCTAACCCTACAACCCAACTGAACCCAACTACAATAATGTCCACCTGTACGAGATAGCTGGAGATTCCCTGTTGTATGAAGCATTTGTGATATGTCATAGAGATTAATTATTTTACAGGTACCATATTATTACTATCAATATTATGGTTATGATTTTTGTTATTATTAATAGGTTATTATTGTTGCTGAGTTATTCTGTGGTAACACCTTGATGGGACTAATAGGTTATACCCTTTATGCGTACTTTTGTTTTCTTTCAGCTGCAGCCCAGCTCAGTCATGGCACATCAGATGTTGTCGTTGGAGATGGTGATGATGATAATAGTAATTGCTGGTTGTATTATTGTACGATAATGCTGGGACTAACTCCCCCCCCCCCACCAGGATTGGAGTAACTACACCGTGGGAGTAACAAATTGCTTTTTTGTGTTCTTCAGGATTGGGCTGAGTCAATCAGGGCAAGATGAATGCCGTTGATGGGGAAGGTGAGGTGCGTGAGGGGTTCATCTGCCCTCTGTGCATGGAGGACCAGTTCTCCGACGCACGACTCATCGCACACTTTGATGAACGACACAGCTCGGAGGACAAGGCTGTGGTGCAGGCCTTGAAGGGTACATGTTTATTTAGTGCCAGTGTTAATTGTCTCCTTTATTGTGCTGAACATGGTAGAGTAGCAGCCGAGAGAAAAGAAAATCATTGTTATTATTATTCTTTCTTTTATGTTTATACTTTACTGATTGTTAGAGGCTGTGTTATAAGTATTTGTTTCTGTTTTTAGGTTGATATGTGCTGTAGTTTAGCTACTGGTATCTAGAGCTTACGTACTAAAAAAAATATATATATTTTCCTGTATTATCAACTACTGTTTTATGGTTAAGTCATGGTGGAGGGTACGGTATATTAAAACATGGGTAGACAAATTTTCAGGTCAGCATCTACTATTCTTCAGCCATAATGAATAGTTGTAATTGTTGTCAAAGTAACCATAGGTTCATCTGAAACATGAAACTGTTGGACTGCTGCAAGTGCTCTCTTACAGTCCACCATCCTGTTGGACTGCTGCAAGTGCTCTCTGACAGTCCACCATCCTGTTGGACTGCTGCAAGTGCTCTCTGACAGTCCACCATCCTGTTGGACTGCTGCAAGTGCTCTCTGACAGTCCACCATCCTCCTTTAGGGGGATAGGGAGGGAGATGAGGTTGTGTAACTGGGCAGTAGATCTGTCAGGTTATAGTTGAAGGCAGCTGTCTTTAGCTCATGGAGGATGAAGATGGGAATAAAAGTAAGGAAATTCAGTCCACTAATATTCCTTCTCAGGCATGCTAACAAAAGCCAAGAGGGTGTTCCTGAATGAAGATGAGCCGGACTCTGGTGCTGGTGGCAGTGTGAGGAGCCGCAGGCTGGGGGAGGACGATGCAGCCGAGTACCAGACTAATAACCCCTGGAACTGGGACATACCACCTCCAGGTGCTGCTGACTAGTCCTCAGTGATTCTGTGTGTGTGTGTGTGTGTGTGTGTGAGAGAGAGATCTAGCCCACCAAGGACACAAGTTACAACAAATTTCTTTATCTAATGCTTGGTTACCTGATGTTCCCGAACGTTTATGTTTTCTGCAGTCTGAACTTTCCCCTGTCCATGACCCCCAATCTTTGAAACATAATTTGTCCTGGCAGCTCAAAATGAGCAAATCTTCATTTTGGCTCTTTTCAGTTTTTCTAGGGAAGAGCAACGTCTTTGCAGACTTCCAGCATTTGGCTCTGTCTTTTTTTTTCTTGCATAAGATTTATATATAGTACCATTATATAAAGTAGATTGTGAAAGAACTGCCTGGTAACTTCAGTAGTTTCTGGTAGAGCTGATTTGCTAATTTTTGCCATTTTACTGTAGCATTTGTGTGGAGAAAAGTTGTGATATTTCAGAACACAGTAATGGCTTTTGATGATTTGTGTTTCCTAATGCCCAGGCCCATCAAGGAACCACACAGCAGTCTTCAAAAAGATCCGCAGTGCTCGGATAGACTCTTCCGTGGCTGAGACCAACAAGTTATTGATCAGGCTGGACAAACTGCTGAGAGATCTGCCTTCGGACCCAGTCAAGAGAAAAGGTATGGTAACTGTTGATATGTTGTTGAAGAGAGTAGCAGTGCATTTCACCTTTGAGTGTACTGGAATACTCAGGTCCATACCCAGTACACATCAGAGGAGTGATAGTGGATTGTCTACTAATTTTTCTGTAAATTTGTGTATATTGGGGTTATGGTACATGTTTCCCAGGACAGGTAAGATGCAGCCTTTTTTTAGCCCATCTTATTACAAGAGATCTTCCCTAAGCCGAAGATATCATCTGGACGTGAGAGAAAGACTAAACCAGAATTCATCACCAGGTCCAAGGGGCTAATGAAGGCTGTACTTAACTTCCCCAAGTCAAAAACTCACATAGCTAAATAAAAATCACCTGGTTTCAAAGGGTTAATCCAGGTGTGTTATGTTTCAGCCCATGAGCGTCATATTGTGATGTGGGCAGAGGATAAAGACGTGCCGCTGTGTCCGTTCTGTGCGCGCTCCTTCAACCTGGCACGCCGACGCCACCACTGTAGACTGTGTGGTGGCATCATGTGTGACACCTGCTCCCATTTCATCACATTTGAGTATGCTAGTAAGTGTGATGCATTTTCTCACACTTTGTCACATTTGAATATGCTAGTAAGTAAGGTACGGTACATTAGTCAAGCAATAGCATGATGTACAGAAGTTACAGTTCTCTCATTTTAACTAGGCAAGAGATTTCTGCCCTTTTGTAGCTAATTTCCATGCCTTTGTGGTAGAATATGGCAATACTACTGCTCAGGATTCTTTCCATAGTCCTTTATTGTGACCAGCACCATTTTCTTGTGTTGATTTAGTGTTACAGGTCTGTGTTCAAGATGGAGAGAGTAATTTTTTACCAAGTTTAAGTGAATAATGGTTGTATGAAACTTATCTTGATATCACTGGGACTTGGTAAGATGATAATGGTGAGGGTTACTTGTCCAGAGAAACTACAGTTGATTTACTCTCATCTGTTAAAGCCCCATAACCTCTTTCAGCTTAGTTAATGGCCAGATGCAGTTAGATTGGTAGATTGATGATTAGTGATCAAAGAGACTCATTCCTGCTTCATAACAAAGGTTAATTGAATTTCATGCAACCACGATGTCATGAAGTTGTGGGAATGGTCCAGGTCCATCAGATGAAAATAGGTTGACTATTGTAAGCCCTAGACAAGCTTAAGCAACCAGGGACAGATGCAGGGTGGAGTGACAGCCTGACAGGTGGGGCTGCCAGGGCTAAGGTGCAGGTAATACAGTAGTAGAAGTTTTAAGATAAAATACTAACTCATTCATAGCTGGAGCATTTCAGGTACATTATTCTACTCCATATAAACTGAGGTGGTTTGACTCTGCTGCTGGTGAGTGAAATAAGCCTGAGATAGTAATGATGGTGATATATTTTTCCAGAGAAGCTAGTAAGCCCCGTACACCAAGGGGACCCAGACAAGCTTGGGGGTGCACTGGATGGGGCAGGGGGTGGTAGTGGGGCGGGGGTGACGTCCCTGCTCGTGGGGCTTCCGGGGCTACGAAGGTCAAACTCACAGGGTTCACTCAACTCCATACTCTCGGTGGTTGACTCCATGACTGGTGAACAGCACTTTAGGACTTGTAATCATTGTATCACTGTGAGTATGTTAGTTCTTGTGTCATCATCAGCATCATCATCAGTACCTCTTTCCATTGTCATTATTGCAATCATCATCATCATTATTGTTGTCAGTGTCATCTTCATCGCCACCACAGTCACCAGTATCATCATCATACTCAGTAGTGCATTGTATGACTGGCAAACAGCACTTTAAAACTGCATAATAGTTCATGGATACATCGTAGTACACCAGAGCGTGTGTACTCATTCTGTGGTAATAGCATAAAGTTCAATTGCTGTTTATAAAATCAGTTTGCCAGTGTCCTTCAAACTACCCTGCAGTTTATAGGGGAAACTTTAGTATGTATTGGAACACTCTCTTGAGGATAACCTGTTTTGTTTATTTCAGAGACTAAATGTACGTGACAGCCAGATGGAACAGTTAACATCCAAACCAACCCTCACACTGTACTATGAGAAGCTTATGGAGTACAGGCAAGAGCTGGAAAACCTAATACCACAGTACACACGCATGGCAGAGTCTTTGAGGTGTGTATGGATTTACATAAGTGTGCAGAGAGGGTGTAGTGTGTATGTAGTATCATGATATTAAAAGGGGCATACAGTAGATAATACTGTATTTTTAGGAGTTTTGTTTGAGATGTATGCATAACATTTTTAGGTGTAGTCAGTTTTTTCAAGTGGACTCAATATTTTCAGTGTGTTGAGGGCCTGGCGGTGCATAGGGAAGTTTTAGAGGGTTGTTCTATTTTGTGTGAGGCTGTATGTATTAGGTGAATAACCGGTAGTGTTTTATGGTGCCTACAGAATTTATTGAAGTACTGTATCATAATATTTTGAAGCTTGTGTATAATTTTAGAAGTTCATAGACTTTTGGGATGCATATAGAAGCTTTAAAGTGTATATATTTAGGTAGAGTATGTAGTCTATGGAGCTGTTATGTGTGCAGAGAATTTTTAAAAGATGTGTTGATAGTCTTTGGCAGTACATGCATATTTTGAGGCCTGTGTTGAATGTTTTAGTGGAATGTACTGTATATAATATTTTGCAGCATCTATGTTATATTTTGAGTATATGCATGTTATTTTGTGGTGTGCTAAGAGTTTGATTTATGGAGAAAATGTATGAAGTGTTTTGAGTTTATGATGTAATCACTGTAACGAACTCAACTTACTCTAGGTGTGGAGAAACAACGTATGCCTTACGAGATGCAGAGGAGCTTAGAGTTCGAATCCTTAAGAAGGGTGATGGACTTATTTCCATGGCCCAGCGCATACGTTGCCTCGGAAACCCGGGTCCAAACCAGTCTGAGGAAGCATCCGCATCTTCCCCACCAGCACAGGGGTCCCGGCAGGAGTTGCTTCAGCGTAGGATTTTTTCTACGTCCTCTGCATTCCTGAAGGAACACATTCTTAGTCTCCCAAAGCTGCCTTCACATCAGGAGCTAAAGGAGTTGCAGGAGCGAAGGCGGTGAGTTATGTCTGTTCATCTATGTATCGTTTAATATTTCATTACTGCATGTCTCTCAATAGCCAAATCCTGGGGAGGGGCTGGCTACAGACATATCACCTGCTAGTCACCCTGTCCTTCACCATCAGGCTGCCCTCTCTCCAAATCACTGTTCCTATTCATATACAGCACTTCACATTATCCATTCACCTTATCCTCATTCTCCCCCATCCCCTCACCTTCACTTCACTCATATATACTCTGCCAGTCAATCTATCCTCATTAAAAAAAAAGGGGGTAAGGAAGGGTAGCTAATATTCTTTTGATTTTGGTTACTTCCAGATGTTTATATTTAACTTTAAAAATGTATTGGATTACGAGGCTTGAATGGTGTGTGAATAATAGTGTAGCACAGTTAGCTAGGCAGGATTGTTCTTATTCTGTCAGATTTTATCCTGTGCTCTGGACCCTGCCTCACCCCATCCTTAGGTGGGAAAAGATGTCTGGATGAATGATATAATGATAATGAAGTATAGTACTTCTTGAAGTGCAGTAGTTTATACAGTAAAGGATTTATTCCCTCTCCTTTGTGTTCTTCAGAGTTCTTATTTGTAGCCTGCCAGAGCAGCCTACTGAGCAGAAGCTTATTTCAATGACTAATATTGACAGTGGAAGAAATGGAGGGATGGAGTAGAGAGATAAATGAGAGGGTGGGGGGGGTGTAAGTTTAGAGGAGGGCAACCAAATGGCAAGGGACAAGGCAACATGGAGGTGATTTGTTTGTGGCCACCCCTTATGGGATTAAGGTGTCTGGCTGTAGATAAATAGAATATTGACAGCAACTCTTAAACCCCACAGAATAGAAGTAGAAGCCCAGTTAGCGGCAAAGAAGGAGGCAGCACGGCAGGCAGAGGCTCGAGCTGCGGAGATCTTGCGTAAGCGTGAGAAGGAGAACCAGGACTCTCCACGCTCCACTCACACACGGTCATCCAGTTACACACCACCATCGTTTGCTGCGTTAAAGAAGGCCCACCAGCCAAAAGATGTGAGTTTGGTATTGTTGTTATTATTATACCGGTAATAATAGCACTGTAATAATAATTGATGAGGATGGTATTTGTGTGTTCATTATATTTATTTATGTATCTTTGCTCCTTTGCTGCATTGAAGCCCCAGCAGTCAAAAGATGTGAGTAGACCTTTGCTGTATGTTTTTGTAGAGTGAGCAGTATTAATCCTTGAGTAAGATTCCCTGTAGCAAGTAGTTATTTGTCATTAGTGTTATTGCAATATTTAAGTTTTAGCTGCAGATTGGGCTTATGCGAGAGTTTTATCCCTTGATCATTGTGGCTTATAAAATGTTGGTAGTTTGTTGAGTATGATACATAAGACGATAGCTATTGTTTAAGAGATACTAAGTGATGAGAAAGTTGAGGAGGAGGAGGAGGATTAGGAGGAGAAGGAAGCTGACAATGAGTAGGGAGTAATTCTGGTACTGTAATTGTAAGTCCTGTCTCACTCCATCATTGCAGTTTGTAGTGGACACAGGGTGGGGAGCTGACTCATCTGCCCACAATGTAACAGAGACAGATGATCCACTTATTCAACAAATTAATATTATCAGAAACACTATAAAACAAGCCAGGTGAGTTGATTAATTATACCATATATGTTTTTACAACCTGGCTTCTTTATACAGTAAGTCAGGGGGGGCCACAAACAAATCACCTTCATTTCCCCCTGTCCTCCACCATCAGTCAGCCCTCTCTCATACTCACACCATCCTCCCTCATATACCAGTCATCCCTATCCATCCATCTCATTTTCAGTCATCCCCTCCACCTCACTTACATAAACTCTTCTAGTTAGTATCTCATTCTCCATTCTTTGCACATGGCCAAACCATCTCAAGGAATGCATTTAACAGTATAACTTTTCCTCTGCAACTTATACTGTAAATTTGTCGTTCATCAACCAGTAAAATTGGTAAGTCATTCCTGAGGTTTGAAAGTTAAATAGACAGCTTTAATTTCCTGTAAGTTTAATATAAGATGGCTTGCAACAGTGGCTTGATGCAATGGTGAACTGCAAGGGAAGGACAGTGTTAGCCTGCAGTCCACAGGGTTCACATCCTGATGAGCCTGGAGCCACAACAACAACAGCAACATTTGTAAAGTAAAATACATCTTGAAAAAATGAACATTATTCTTTTCAGGATAGCTGGTCGTTATGATGATGTACCATTGTTGGAGGCCAATCTGCGGGAACTACAGCAAGCCTACAAGAACCAACAGCGCCTAATGAACCCATAGCATTCGTCCACTGACAGGTTGTAACTCTTAGCAATATGCATGATTTACTCACTGATGAGGAGCTTATATGTGGTGATGCTGTGTACCTTGGTGGAGTGAAGCAGTTGCCCCATCCATCTGGGAGCCAAATCTTCTCATATTTCCCTGCACTTTGCTGTGGGAACTCTGGTTCAACCTTGGTGAGGTGTTGTCTACCACAAGGGGGCGATGGGGTCCCTGTACAGTGTATGTAGTGAACTGTACCTGTAGAACAGCCCTTCAGAACGTCACTTACCTGTGGTCAGTGGGTCTGCTCGGCCAGACAGACCGGGGTTAAGCAACAACAACAGCAGCAACCCTTTTACCATGAAGTGTCATATGTAAGTGAAAATGAAATAAGGTAATAACAATTCTAAAGAACTTAAGGGGGTCCAATGGGTTTGCAGTCCAAGGGGTTTCCTTAGCTAAAAAAGTCTTCTGGCAGTACAGTTGCCTATGTAATGCTTTTATGAGTAGATCTTAGAGTAATTATTTAATTGTATTTGCAATACTGGTATTTATACAGAATTTTACGAAGTTTTAGAAGGGTTAGCTTATTAGTGATTTTCAAGACAGTCTTATGTTTAGTGACTTTCCTTTACCTTCTTATATTAGGGTTGGCATTTTTTGTGAGTCTGTTCCTGGCAGCTGTGTGTGTTGGTAGTTAAAACAAAGCATGTCAGGTGAGCACGTGTTGTCTAAAGGCTTAATAGAGGTTTTTGCCAAGTTGAATGAAAGTCTCCTAATTCATTATTCTCATTATTTTTGGGTAGAATTGTGGATGGAGTTGAGAGGTATATGAGGGAGGGGGGGGTGAGTTGGGGGGAGGGTAGTCAAATGGTGGGTGACAGAGTGACTTGGAGGCGTTTTGTCTGCAGCCACCCTTTGCGGGATTAGGGCATCGAGCTATAGATAGATAGATAGATAGATGGTGGAAATTTTTGCCAAGTTGAATGTGTCTCTCCAAACTTTTTGTTTTTTTTTTCCAGAGTAGAATGATGAAGATTTTTGCTAAGTTGAGTGAAAATCTAACTTTTTTTTTTTCCCATCATTCCAGGTTAGAATGATGATGATGATGGTGATGGTGAACGCTGTAACTTGAACTCCTTCATGTAACGGAACACACTGGTAAAGTTACAGGAGTGGACTGCAAATGGTTGTACTGTACATCTGAATACATGGTGGTGCTGGTGCTGGTGATATATTTCATAACATTTATATTAGTTCAGGGTAGAATGGTAAGAGTGATGGTGATGATGATGATAGGAGAAGGAGGATAAGGATGATGATGATGATAGGAGGAGGATAAGGATGATGATAATGATAGGAGGATAAGGATGATGATGATGATAGGAGGAGGATAAGGATGATGATGATGGTAGGAGGATAAGGATGATGATGATGATAGGAGGAGGATAAGGATGATGATAATGATAGGAGGATAAGGATGATGATGATGATGATGATGAATTCCAGAACTATGGTATATATGTAATGAGAGTTTGGGCAATTTCTCATTACTGTACACTACAGTAATGGTGTTGGTGATGATGATGATTTCCGTAAACAAATCCTTATAACTGGACACACTGGTACTCTTACAGATATGTCCTGGAGAGGGGTGCCTTCATGTGGTGGCACTGATATAATGGGGCAGATCCCCTGCCTGGTTATACAAACCCCCCCTCAACTGTCTCCCTAAACCCCAAAAGGAGGATGGTGGACTGCAGGAGGATACCAGCTTCAGCCTGCAGTCCACTGGGTTCACGTTTCAGCAACAATAACAAAAAATTACAGATCTGAGTCTTGGGAGAGGCAGCTTGTTGGTTCTCATGCTCTTGTTACGTACCTGTATCGCTGCCATTGCAGTACCATGATTATTTCTCTCTCTCTCTCTCTCTCTCTCTCTCTCTCTCTCTCTCTCTCTCTCTCTCTCTCTCTCTCTCTTTCCATGTAGTGCTTAGGTGTTTTTGGTAACATTTGTGTGTTTGTCATTGTCAGAATCATTTGGCTGTGAATGTGTGTGTGTGTGTGTGTGTGTGTGTGTGTGTGTAAATAGATAAAAATCATCACAATGAAGGGGTAAGGAGTGTAGTTTTGAATTAATTGTATATTTTGAGGTGTAGGGGTCTGAGGTTAGGATATCATATTCCATAATCCTATTTTATAGTCTGCTCCATTTCTGAATTCTGCCCATCCCATATATGATTTGAAAAGTTTGGATGATGATGATGATGAGGAGGAGGAGGCTGTGAATAGTGGTGATGGTGATGATGATGATTTTAATACTGTAATGGTGATGAATGATGCTGATCGTATGCTCATTAATATGCTCATCATCTTATGCAAACATTCTTAGCTTCTGTTTAAGACCAGTTATTATAGCTATGATAGAATGGCACTTTCACTTATTCACTCCTACCATTTTTCCACTATTTTTGCATAGTAAGTTTTGCCTTATATATCAGATCTTTTTTGCCTATATCAGAGTATTAGTTTCCATATTTAATTTAATTTAAGAATAACTAGTTTGGTCACAGTATTATAATGATTTCTGTAAAGTATATGAATACCTTCTGTTTAAGGGGGATGGGAGACCAAGGATGAGATGGAGGGATGGTGTGGAGAGGTATATGAGAGAGGGATGTGTAAGCTGGGGGGAGGGCAACAAAATGGCAGGGGACAGGGCGACATGGAGGTGATTTGTTCGAGGCCACCCCTTACGGGATTGTGACGTCTGGCTGTAGATAGATTAATAAATTGATATACAGTATACGAGCATACCTTCTATTTAAGCACTAATTCTCCTGCCTACAATAGAGTATATTCTCTGTGACTTTTCATTGCTATTCATATCATCTCTGTTACATATTTTTCATTACAGTAAACCCTCTTTGTAATGAACCTCGATTTTCTGAAGTTCAGCGTGACACAGTAGGTCCTTGTTTTTACGGTGGGCCTTTATACAGTCGTTTCCTCATACAGTCATAACACTTTAGCATCGTTTTTCCATTTTGCAATTGTTTTTCATTTGCACAGTTGCTGTCTAATTTCTCCTTATGCAATAGTTTTCTCACTTAGATGATTTCTACAACACTAAGTTCATTAAAGGATCAGGCATTATACAATCAGTTTTCAAAAATGCTCCCCAGTCATAAAACAAAAGAATGCTGTAAACTGTACAACCAGCTGAGCATTCTCTTTACATACAGTATAATACCAGGCAAGTTAGGGTATACAGTCATCTCTCGTTGCATAATTTCAAGGCTGCCAGTTTGGATTATCTGCAGATTAGTGAGGTATTGCAGGGTAGGCTACACTAGTTGAAGGTGTATTTTGGGATTTATTAAAAAAAGAAATGGTATTAAATATTTTGAAGATACACTGTAAACAAATGTATTCTAATGTCTGGTGATGGTTTGGGCACTACATAGGGTTGTTAGGCAGTCTCATAGTTGGATTATAGAGGTGGAGGGCTTTTAACTGGGATGTTCGTTATTTGCCAGGATTAATGGTGAGTGAATGAATGTGTGGCCCATTTCATTTGGCAGGTTTTTGATAGTTCTCCCTCTGGCAGGCTTTTATTGCTCTCAACACCCTAGCTCACTCCATCTTTAAGTACCCTAGGAAAAGAGGATGACGGAAATGATGATGATGATGATGAAGCAGATAGTGGTGGTAAATGTATAAATGCTTTTAGGGTACTGTAAGAATGAATTGTGGGATATAAGATGGCTGTTGAACTTTTTTATCAAACTTACCCATTATTCCCCCAATTAGTTCCTTATATAGAGGGTTTCCTGTGCTTCTGTATTGCTTTGTTATTTTCTTGGCAGCTGTGTTTCTGTTGTTTCAGCATTGTTTATATTTTATATTTTTGGGTAGTAGGTGCGTTAGAGGGGTGCCTTCATGTGGTGGCACCAATACGTTATTCTAATGTCCCTCTGCTCCCTCCCTATTCCCCTCCCCCCCACCCCAGGAGAAGATAGTGGACTGCAGGAGTAGGACACTTCAGCCTGCAGTCCACTGGGTTCACGTTAAATTGAGTCTGGGTTATAACATCTGTCGGGCTGTTACAATTAGGACTCCACTTTCACAGTACTTTATAATTTTCTGTGTTTCATTATTGTTGTTCGCATAATCTTTTTGACTCATATACGTTTATATGAAGCTACAGAATTTGGTGAAAGTTTTTGGCATATCAGATAGTGCCAGGATTCCGGGGGCTTGAATGATGAGTGAATGGAAGCGTGGCCCATTGGATTGGGCAAACATAGGTTGTCTGGACGTTGGTACTCCTCACCCTGCCCTAGGGTGGGAAAGGAGGTCCGGATGATGATGATCATCTTTTTGGACAGACGTTTTTCCATCTCTTCTCTCATTCTATTTTTGGTGTGAACTTCATGTCCAGATTTTATCAGGTTGCAACTACTACTACTACTATTACTTCTACTACTACTACTACTACTGCTAATACCACCACCACTACTACAACTACTACTACTACTGCTTCTACAGTACTATTACTACTTCTGTCATTGTTTTGGTTGTAAGCCTCAATATGCCAAAGATATATGTGAGCTGTTTTCTATATAAAAAAGTTGTTGAAGGATCAATTAACAGTTACAGGCCATCCAAGCTCTGAGGTGTAGGGGTCTGAGGATAGGCTGATTTTGTTATTAGTTAAGGTGTAAATATTTGTCGTAACTCAAACCAGCAGCGGTCCAGAATATTTGCTCGTCATTCAGTTTTTTACCATAATGCCTCTTTAACCTTTTCCACAGTCACCTTTGGCAATGATGGTGACTAAGAGGCAGATTGTTGGTAGTAAAGTAGGATTATTAGAGTGGTTACCATCGTATGTTTGTTCGTATCGTTTGTATTGTTTATGAAGGCTCCAACATTCATGCATACATTCGTCTTGGTCACCTTGTGGCCACACTCCATGCTTAATGAACTCCATACCTACCTGATGAAGCACGAACAGTAAAAACCCCTTCAGGTTGGGCTAATGGGAAAGGGAAGGTTGTCCATTATAAAAGATTGTCTATTAAATAGCAACCATGCAATATGATACCAGATTTAACAGGTTATTCATATACCAATTCACTATTATTAAAGAAGCATACACTGTTATATTGTCCAGAATTTAACAGTTTTGCTTGTATACCTTTTCGCAGTTATGTAAAAAGCAGACACAGTGTGTGATTGAGTTAGGAATATCAGCTAAATAAACACTAGTAATATTAGCAGCCCACCTTGCTTTTTACTCACTTTGGAAATCTCTCACTTACTGATCCACCTTAATAGAAGTCCATTTTAAAAGGGGCATTAATTTCACTAATTTGCAAAGTAGAATGATTGCCTTGGAGTTGTTAGTAAGCTCCAAACCTCCCTAATGAAGCATGTTTGAGGATTCTTTTCAATGTTGCTGACAAATCAACTCTGGAAGTGGCATTTGTGATGGAAAGTATAAAATTGCCACTTAACGACAGACAAATCAGCTCTGGAAGTGACCCTCTTGATGAAAAGATATAAAAATGCCACTTAAATACAGACAAATCAACTGTGGAAGTGATCCTATGATTGAACAGAGGTATATTACGGCTATACTCACTTACACACAAGTATAGTAAAGCGTTTTAAAGCTTTGGAGTCTACTGATCATGTATATGATGATATACGAAGTCCAGTTTATCTTATACTCAAAGTTTAAATAGCATAGTGATGTAAATAGGTTAATATAAGGTAAAGATATAATGAGAGTTGGACTTAAGCCTACGAAAAGTATATTATATGAGAAGGTTGTATTGTATGTTGGAATTGTAACTTACGACAGCTGACCTGTTGATGTTAAAAACTGTATATAACTTAAGAGTTGGATTTTAGCATACAGAAAGTGTGTATCAGACAGAAGGATTGTATTATATGCTGGAATCGTAACGTATTCTGTTTTGGAAATTAATCTTGAGAGAGGTGCACTCTGTGGTGGAAATATAACTTTTGGTGAAACAGTAACTTATTTTGAAACTGTTGGCTAGGATGATGATAATGATGACAATTATGATGATCATGATGGTTGTGGTGATGATGATGAACACATAATTAGTGATGGAAAGATGAAATAATAGCATTGATTAGGATGATGATGATGATAATGAAAGTGGCGGTGACGATGATGAGCCTGTAAACAGTGGTGCTTCAGTGAAATAATAACAATGAACTGGATGATGACGAAACTGTACGATATGATGGGTGTTGGATAAAGTGCCTAAAATATTGCAGAGGAATCTATAAGAAGGAATTATCTATTATATCTGTATAAAAAAAGCCAAATATTGTGTAGGCAGCTTTAGCAAGAAATTTTGTTTCGAGTGTAAATGCTATCTAGAGAAAATTTTGTTTAGATGTGATTATGATATAAAGAAAATTTTGTTCAGGTATAAATGGCATGCGCAGTTGTGGTCAGGAATATCACTCCATTTTTAGATGAACAATTATGAAACTCTTACACATTATTCTGAAAAATTTACGGGGTCCCGAATATCACCTCACTGGGTTTCAGAAGTTATTGTTTCACTGTTCCGTTATTTATTGTTGAAATGGATCGATATTAGTGTCTGCAGCAGTACGTAAGATTTTGTTCAGGATCAACTGTGAATTCTGCATAGAGAGTTTGTTTAATCTCTTGGCTGCATCATGCCTGTCAGATGGGATGACTGTGGTGTGGGAGGTGTGGGGAAAATTGATGTTTTTCACTTAAAGACTTTGTATACTGTAGAAACACACACCATGCATTGATGAAAATCCACAGACAAATAAGTCAGTCTTTCTACTTAGAGTAAAGGTGTACTGGAAGACTCTTACCATGCACTAATTAAAGTACAGGCAGGTCCCGATCTTACGAGCTAATTGGGAGCAAGGATTTTGCTCGTTAGCTGAATTCTTATTAAACGAAGTGAAGAACTTATGGGAAAAATAGGGTTAGGGAGCAAGGCCTCTGAGCATCCTCCCCCAAACCACCAAAACTGACTTTCCGATCATTTGAAGCTGGAATAAGGGGTTAATACAAGTGGGTAATACACCTGAAATATACAAATAGCATTAATATATACAGAGTAACATTTCCTTAGCCTTTATCATTCTTTTTCTGTGCCTGCCATCCTCTCTTCCTGTTTCTCCCATCTTTCCTGTCACTTCTTTTTGCTTTTCTTTCCTTTACAGGTGGCTTTGCATTGAGTGACAAGCCAAATGGTTTCCTGTAAGCCAAGAAGCCATTTATAACACTGGGTGATAACCATATAACCAAACCATACGTGCTCCCTACGTGTCAACAAGTGGGTTGGTGGAGGGTTAGTGCCCCTCCCTGTAAAATAAATAACTCGGAGTCAAATGGCCAACCTTTGTGGGATTATGGCATCTGGCAATAGATAGATACAGTAGATAGATAGGTAAAATAGGGATGGGGTTAACAACCAGCCAGGTAACCTCTTCCGACGACCAGCGCCTGTGACAGACAATTTTAAGCGGGAATAAAGGGTTAATACAAATGAAATACAAAAAACAGCATTAGAAAATGGCCAGCTGCAGCCCAACTCTCATCTTGATTCTTGCAAGTTGGGATTCGGGGGGAGGTTTTACCTGCTCGTTAAACAGGCGATGGTACAAATTTCAAGACCTTGCACTTATTAGTGAATTCTTGTTAAGCGATTGCTCGTTAACCGGGACTTGCCTGTACATAAACAGGTAAATAAGTCTTTCTACTTACAAGTGAAGCCAACAGGAAGACTAGGTGACTCCATTCTGTTGAAGGCACCTTGTTTTCATCTGTTGAACTGTATTTTGGTTGGGTAGCCCCCTGGTGGACAAGATATATCATAGCCACCACCAGCCTCCATGTGAGACAAAGATGGAATCATTCTTCATCTGGCCATTCATCAGTCATTAACACATTTCATGTGTTCTGTCTATCTATAGTCATATGCCTTAATCCTGTAAGTGGTGGCCACAAACAAATTGCCTCCATGTCGCCTTGTCCCCTGCCATTTCACTGCCCTACCCCCAGCTCACACACACCCTCTCTCATATACCTGTCCATTCAATCCTTCTATCTCATCCTTGGTTTCTCCCTCCTTCTTCCCCTGCCCTCCACCTCACTCACATACACTTTCCTCATTAGTCTCTCGCTCTCCATCTTCTCCATGTAGTCAAACCACCTCAGTCTATTTCTCCTACCGTGATGTGTCACATCCACTTCATGCCATAAGGAAATGTGGGATACAATATTTGAAATTTTAAGACAATATTCTAGAGATACACCACGGACGATGGAAACTCCTGAAAGGCACGTTGCAGCTGAGGAGTTAAATATTACACCTTGTAGGGAAAATGTCATAAAATATAAATGCCATGTACAGTACATCAGATTTTGTTTGACAGCATATTGAAGCATGAATGTTGTGTACAGAAAATATTACCTATGCCTGTGTGCACCTTTGTACAGAAATTTGTTGGGAGCAAATGCAGCATAGAGAAAATTTTGTCCAGATTTAAGTGCAATGTAGGGAAAATTTTTGTCCAGATATATATGCAGTGTAGAGGAAATTTTGTTGACATATAATTCAGTGTAGAGAACATTTTGTGAGAGTATATTATGTATATCATATTTTTAATGGACCACGAAGCTTTATATCTTTCAGACTTAGCAAGAGAAAATTTTAAAAGCAATTGCCATGTACAGTACAGGTAATAGTATGATGTTTATTTCCGAGACTTCAGTAGAATTTTGTTGACGAGCAAATGACCTGTACAGTATAACATTGTTAGTGTTGTATGATAGCTTATTTCTTTCAGACTTGGAACAAATTAATTGATGGTTTATTTTTCAGACTTTTGCCATGTAAATTATGTATGCTATATTTTTAACATTATTTAGTGGATTCTCTCTCTCTCTCTTTTTTGTAATGAGTAAATAACATGTAGGATTTCTGTTGCTGAATGCAAGTGTCTTTATTTCAGACTTGAGCTGATTAAGTTCAGGGGATATATGCCGTGTACAGTTGTATAGAATTTTCAGTGTAGCTTGGTCATTGATCTTCTTTCAGGGGGCTTTGATCTGATGGGTGTAGGAGGCTGTTAGCACCTTTTCCTTTGCCATTTGTTTTGTATATTTCACCTTACATTCCTGTTTGTTATTTATACATAAATATCATGACATGGAGGACACAGAAGAGAATATTTATGTGCTGGTTACACCTTAATAGTCTTGTAAGTGTTTTTTTCTATTATTGTTATTTTCTTTTAGAGAAGATAAACAGAGGAAGGAAAAACAAATTAAATTTTAAAAATCCATATACCAGATTACAGGTGTCCGTCATTCATAAAAAACCTGTAACAGTTGGACTTGAACAATTGTAAGGTGAAGTTTGGGAGGCAACTATTAGTGTCTGTGGTATCATTTTTTCCCATAAGTTACTCGCTTGATGTTGTGCTATACCCACTGCCAGGTCTCCCACACCCACTGTCACTCCCCCTCTCACCCAGTGTCGCTCCCCTTTTCACACTGTGTAGAGAGTGGAAGGCCATGGACTTAGACTATGACCTCAGGATGGGGACAGGGCTTAAAAGACAAATTGCCTGACCTATATACTGGTCAGTTAAGGAAGCTCCCTAACACCTCTCCCTCAGCGATTTATTTTCCATACTACATTGCTGCTCTCTTCTATGTTGTTTGTGTCTTTTGAACATAGAGGGCAGGAATAACACACAAGGGATTGATAATTAGCCGTATACAAAAATTGGTAAGGAAAAGATGATAGGGGGCTTCCACAACCAGGAAGAATAGGAACTCATGGGTATAGTATGTACTGTAATTTCTCTGCTTAATCATATATATCTTTTTAATACTAGAGTATGTAGCATGCAAGAGATTATTTGTGTGCCCCTTGCAAAAATAAACTGTTAGGGAAGAGGTGTTTAGGAGTCTCTTAAGCTGGCAAGATTAAAGCCCACAATTATTAATGAGTGCTGTAATGTACTGTACTTTAGTGTACCAGTAGAGCCTAGACAACAGTAGCAAGATTCTTTGTTGTTGATACAGTTTAGTTAATGAAGGCTGAGTCAAATGAGCATCTAAATCAGTTCGTTAAAGGATATTCAGTCCTCCCACCCCTTCCATATTGCCTCCGTGAGGTAAAGGTGCTTATGACCAGAGTACACTGGCACTGAAAGTATTAGGGTAGGCAACTGGTCTATCCTTCTGGTGACTGATATATGATTAAAACCTGCAGGGGCAGAGTCAGGAATATTTCAGAGGTGTTGCATCCCCTTTTCTCAGCCAACTAAGTAACATTTTTCAGCCAGGGGTATTTTGCATGACGTTTGTATGAGAGAAATAACCATGACTTGAAAGATGTAGTCTGTGTATGTAAAGTACCGTATATGAAATCTTCAGTGTGATAAAGCAGGGATGCACTCATGACCTGTGCAACTGCCTCTTAGAGATTGAAACCATTATTCCCACGGCACATTACATTGACACCTTCGATTAGCATTATTCCATCTTCCTTTGTGTGACAGCTATACTTTTTTTCTTTTTTTCTTTGCCAGACGCCATGTATCCCAAACGGGGTGGCCAAGGGCTTAGAGTTAATTGTTTTACAGGAAGGGGCACTAATCCTCCACCAACCCCACTTGACACGTAGGGAGAACACTTACTTGAAATAGATGTAAAATTGCCATGTTTCCATCATGAATGCTGAGCTGTAACAATAGATTAACACTAGGATTTGGTGCTGGTTACAAAGTGCTATAGAAAGGATATAGAGCCATCATACCGTAATGTCTTATTCTGCTAGTGTTATGGAAAATAGGATGCAAAAGGATGAAATTTCCAGCAGTTGGGGTAAACAAACTATAGGTGTTTGGTTCTCAAAATATTTAAAGAGTTATTACTATTAGTTTTATGTCTAATGGGAGAAGGAACCAAAGTAATTCCCTGCTCTCGTATTGGCTGATTTAGTTGCTCATTCGATGTTGCCTTATCGGACGGAATATACAAAGAATCTGTTGCAGGAATTGAATAGTTACTTAAGCTGCATTGTTTTATATTATGAATGCCAGTTTAAATATTTAGAAGTGTTACAAAATTTGCATTTATGAAACATTTACATTATACAAAATTTACATCTATTAAAAATTCTATGAAGCTGTGATAAGTTAGGAAATTCATCTTGTTATTGGATAGTAAAAATGTAGACTAAATATTTCTCACTAAATTCAGTATGTCAGCTGAAAAGAATAATCTAATGTTAGCCAGAAGAGAATATGGAATCATCCACTAACTTAGGAATTCCATCAGCTAACTGTAATGGTTGCAGGCACATTGAAGTATTTCATTGCACTAGTAATATCAGATAGGGTTAGTGATACGGGAAATGTGTCAGTGCAGTAAGTGGCAGAGTGTGTGTGTGTGTGTGTGTGTGTGTGTGTGTGTGTGTGCTGGAAAATATGTCACAACTTGATGTCAGTCACAGATCAAATCCTTCACTAAGAGGGGTAATAAGCTGAATGAAATTGCCTGATAGTAACAAGAAGAGAAATAAGCATAATATTATACAAGGGGTAGAAGGTTGACATTTTCAAACAATTTTGAACATGATATGCAGATTATTTAGCAATTTTTAATAAGTTAGTGCTAGAGGGGGATGCCTTCATGTGATGGCGCTGACTTAACCAGTTGGCTCCTTTGCCCGGTAATACAGACATCCCTCAGCTCCCTCTGTATCCCCAAAAGGAGGATGGTGGACTGCAGGAAGAGGAAACTTTAGCCTGCAATCTATCAGGTTCACATTTAAATGATTCTGGGGCTGCAAATTTACTAAAAATAAGTTTATATGCACCAAATACTTTAATTTATAAATGTTCCAGTTTAGAAGAGGTGTATAGTTACTCTGTTGATAATTTTACAAATATTCTGCTTTTTTTCTTCCATTTCTGGATCCTACCCACCTGTTTATGAGCGAGATTAGGATTAGATTAATGATGATTATGATGATAATGGTGATGGCAACGTGTAAATTAGGAATATGAAGGGGCTTTGTTGATTGGTTAGTTTCATTACACCTCTGACCAATTTTTTGATTATACGCATCCCAGATTTTAAAATGGGATAATGATGATGGTGTATAGAATAGGGAACTGAAGAGAGATCTATTGCTACATCTGCATTCTTTCCATCTATTCCCCATTTTTTAGTGTCAGTAAGGATGATGATGATGATGATAGTTCTCCTGTTTTTGTGCTTTCTGCTCCTCTTTATACATATATCAAACATTTTAAGCGGTAGTTGTGATGATGATGATGATGATAAAAATGATGATGATGATGATGGTGATGACAATTCTTTTGATTCATTACTCTGTGTACAGATAATTGCCAATGTTTTTGTATAACTGACATATTATGTAGCATGTTGACTATATTGTATGATTGTTCTTGTACAGTGTAACAGTTTGATGTATGCTCATTTCTCATACATTAAATACAACAGCTAATACATTTTTATTATTCATTTTTTAGGGAATATTAACTGAGTCAGGGAGTAGGGGCAATAAGTTAGGTAACCATAGTCTTGAGTTGCTGTTAGTCTGGCTAAAAATTTTTTGCTGTCTTCGTAAAAAAAAAATAAAAATCAGAAAGCATAATTGTATACTGTATCATAGTTTAGGATTACAGTGATTGTTGTAAGCCCAAAATGGTGATTGTACAGTATATTGAAAATAGTGCTTCACGGGGGACCGAAGCAATTGTGTAAGCAAAACTGGTGGTCATATAAAAAAGGGGTGCTGAAAATTAGATGGTATAAGCATACAGCTGTATCACAGTAACAGTCACTCATATAGCAAGGTCAGCCTATTAACTCTCTGCCTCCTTGGTGTTCCCTCGTATCATACCGTATCATTTATGAAGGCTCCAACAGCCATACATCGGCCTTGGTCACTTAATGGTGACTCTCCATGCTGCTTGATCTCTGGCAGCCCCACTGTTCACTCCCTTATCCCTAAGGTTACACTCTATGACCTTGTTCCAGGTCTTTTCCAGTCTGCTTCTTGCAGCCCTACCCCTGTTCGCACTTCTCACTTTCCACACCCAGTTGTCATTCTCCATCCTCTTGACTGAACCACTTTGACGCTTTAGAAAATATCCTGGGTATACCCCTAACAGTGATGGTAGGTTAGGTCACCCATCATCTACTGGCTCTAAGTAGTGCTGTTTTCAGTGACCATGCACTGAGGGTCAAAGGACTGCTGGCATCTCCTTGTATTCCTAACATGTTGCAAGGAGAGAGATTACCACTCATGTATTCTCTGCATGAATAAAAAGGCATTAGAGAGGATAGGAGTTAGATGCTCAGAATTACCATTATGTTGCCATTATCTAGTTCTAAAATTGCCATCTTTCCCTCATGAGCGTTGAGCTATAGTTAGGGATTGACACTAGAAGATGCTAATCATGAAGAAGTGTTAAGATAGGGATGCAGGGCCATGCTTGGCTTACCGTGTCACTGAGCTATAGGATGTAAGCTGCAAAAGGATGAAAATGTCTGAATAATACTGAGCAAGAAGGATTGGTACCCACGTATTCCCTTCATGACATGAAAGAAGGAGTGTCAGAAACTCATGAAACTATATGTCATGATGTGTGTGTGTGTGTGTGTGTGTGGGTCAGAATGTGCTTTTGTTGTTTGTGCATTGGAGTGAATATGCATATGTGCTGGAGTATGTACGTATGTTGGTGTGATAATTTGCATGTGTTGGGGTATGTGCGTATGTGTTGGAGTATGTGCCTATGTAGTGGAGTTTGTGCATGTGTTGGAATGAGTGTGTATGTGTTGCTGTGAGTACGTGCGTATGTATGTTACTGTATGTGTGTATGTGCGTTAGTGTGCGCGACATAATGTAGGGGGCGGATCCATGCAAGAAACCAACATCCTGCCAGTGGTGTTGCCAATGTAGCGTGTTTTCAACTAGATCTTGATACGACCCTCCATTTAACAACAGTGTTTAACGTTTAACGGCAAGAGATTTAGCTGTATACTAGAAATTTGTTTTATTCTTACTATAATCTTGAGATTTCCCCCTTTTTTTTTTTTTTTTGGTGATAATTTAGAGATTGTATTTAGCGATTTTTGAGCACGTTTAGCGACGCGTGTTGGCGGAACTAAAACGGGCTTCAGTTTTGTCCAGGATGTCTTACGTGGTTGTGTTACTCTCTCTCTTCTCGGGTCAGTGTTGTAATCGGCGTTTTTGCCCTTATTTCGTACTGTCATAGGTCAGTTCTAGTGATCATAGTGTTTAATGAAACTGCGTAGTCCCGTGGTTATGTTATAAGTCGGAGGGAACGAAAAATTATGATACTGTACGTTCGATAACATTTTCTCCGGTCAGAGCCGTCCAAGTTATTTCTTCGAGTAAGTTAAAGGTTCCATATATCTGCATATTGAATAACGAAGCTCATTAGTCTGGTGGTTATGTGATAAGTGGATATTGAAGTGGGAGAGGACGAAAAGTATAGATATGTAGAAGCAGGCTCAGTGCTACATCACTAGACCTTTTGCATCGGTCAGCTGTGTTTCCAGTTCTCGTGTTTAATTTCGTAGTGTTGCAGGTATGTATTCGTAAGTTAACCCCATGTTTCACGAAGCCTTTTTATCCCAAGGTTGTGGTAAAAGTGAAAAGTCAAGCGGGAATGGAAGAAAAATGCGTATTCGCGTCCATCACGATTCTAGTGTTATTCATTAATCTGTTATATAATTTGCCAGTCTACCGTATTGCTTCCCAGTTTATCATATGTTTAATGAAGTTTCTTAATCATCTTCATCCTCATCATCTCGCCCCTTTTTCTCAACTAGTAGGTGGGATATAGGAAGGGTACAATTGACGTAAAGTTATTTGCAAAGTTTAAAGCGTCGATTGAACAAATCGGTGATGCCCAGAATGTTCTGTTTCTTATTACTCCCATAGTTATTGTTAAGTAGGTTTTATAAGTTCTGTGTGTGTGTGTGTGTGTGTGTGTGTGTGTGTGTGTGTTTTATAATCACTAAGTAAACGAGAGAGAGAGAGAGAGAGAGCTCACTGTAGGCTAATCGACGTATATAACTGAACACTGTAAGTTAATTCACATAATTGGCAATGGACAGTATGTATGTTAGATTCACGTAGTGTACTGTATTATTATTATTATTATTATTATTATTATTATTATTATTACTGTGTGTGAGAGGGAGGTCACGAGGAGGTGCCTGTGTCCTGATAGGAGGAAGGGTAAGGGATGAGGGGGAGGGGAGTTAGTATATCAGTTATCAGTCACAGGACACACAACACCACCACACAGTTACACTAACAGTAAATTTGCCTACTGCACACTGCCATAACACCACCACACTGCACCATAGAGGGTATGCGGCCGTGAGATGTGTCCGGCTCAGGGAAGCTGGACGCCCCTGCCCTGCATAGTCCCGGGTCACCCTTGGGCAAGGTGTAGCACCCGTTAGCCCACCAAAAAGGTAGTAGATGGATGTTTACCATCGTCCCGGGAGGTACTACCATGGCAGTGACGTGGTAGCTGGCCTTGCACACCACTCCCAGGCGGGGAACTCAACCACATTTACCAAGTAGTCAAAGTCCGGGCTGAGACTACTACTCCTACATATCTCCTATACACAGCTCATCCTCTTGGGGGCTATGCCTCCTCCATTTTACCTGCACCTCACTATGTGGAAGCACCCTGTTCCCACCCTGGCCAGGCACTGCCTGCCACAGCAAGACACCTGCTTGATTGTGCTTGATGGGTCTGCTCACACACACACACACACACACACACACACACACACACACACACACACACACACACACACACACACACCAGGGTATAGAAGCAACAACACTACACTAGCCTACACTACACTTACATTCACCTATTTATTCTTTGCGAACCAAAACTAACTTACCTCTGTACAACACCACTTCAGTGCTCCACCACACCTCACCAGCCAAACCAACCACACAGTCTTCATTACAGTATAAATATGTTAAACTCCACCATACAACACAACCACCACTATACAGTACAGTACTATGAACCACGTACCACACAACGACTGCACTGATGTACCATAGTACACACTTCACCAGCGCATTAACAATTGTACTACCACCACCACATACAGTTCAGTACAGTAGTTACATCATCATCACCACCTCATTTTGCAGGGTGTATTGTCAGTGCAGAGTATCAACCAACATGGTCATCACTGGACTTGCGACCTCTGCCCAGCTGGTATGATGAGGCAAAGGTCGGCATCTTCCTCCACTGGGGCGTGTTTTCCGTCCCGTCCTTTGGCTCTGAGTGGTTCTGGGATCATTGGCAAGGTAGTTACAGTATACACGAAGGTTTATGTATATCCTTCCTATTCCTTTTCTCGTGGAAGTACGTGGTATATTGTGGGGAGGGTTCAGTCAGAATTATCACTGTCAATCCAGCATCATTTATTCTTTTCCTACTCCCACTGCCACACTCATGCCCACACCAGCAAACTGAGCCATTCACACACAACACTGAGATACCATGTTGGCCCATCTTTTGGGGTGGTGGGAGGTGATTTATGCCTCTATATTTACATTATCCTTCCACAGGGGCGAAGACCAAAGAGTACGTCGATTTCATGAAAAAGAATTATCGACCGAACTTCACCTACCAAGACTTTGCTCCGGACTTCACTGGAGAATTCTACGATCCTGAGGAGTGGGCACGGCTGTTCAATGCCTCAGGGGCGCAGTATGTTGTGCTGACCAGTAAACACCATGAGGGATATACACTCTGGCCATCAAAGTACTCATGGGGGTGGAACGCCATGGATGTCGGCCCAAACAGAGACCTTTTGGGTGAGCGTTTCAATTTTTCTCCACATTTTTCCAGTCGTCGAGGCAGGTTCTGAGACACATCATACCATACTTTATCTCTTTAATTGAACCTCTTCAGTATGACAACATATTTTATAATTTTACAGCTCCCAGGTAATTTTATTTATCTTCGGAGAGATTGCTTGTTGTAAATGAGTTAGAATTAGCCATTAACCCCAGCAACTCTGTGATGTCCTTTCAGTTTTGCATTGTTTACTGTTTGATGATTGTACTGTATTCAGCTGGAGAGAGACTGCAAGTAGTGAGTGTACTGCTCTGTCCATCTGTCTGTCTATAGCCAGATGCCTTAATCCCTTAGGGGGTGGCCAGAAACAAATCACCTCCATGTCGCCCTGTCCCCTGCCATTTCACTGCCCTCCCCCCAACTCGCATCCCCCTCTCTCATAAACCTCTCCACTCCATCCCTCGCTCTATACTGAATAAAATCTGGCTGTAGGAGAAATAAAGCATTAAACACATCATGACAGAGAAGGAACGTGGGTGGTGAATGCCTCTGGTGCTTAGGTATACTCAGAGAAAAAGTTATCTTCCCAGTTTCTCTTGAAGAACACTGACAGCTGGCTAAATACAATGAAAGTACAGTGTATGTGTTAGATTTATAAAATGTGTGTGTGTGTGTGGGTCAGATTTATGGTGTCCTTGAATTTCAGGTGATCTTGCTTCTGCTATTCGTTCCCACACTCCACACATCCACTTCGGATTGTACCACTCCCTGTACGAATGGTTCCACCCACTGTACCTCATGGACAAGGCAAATAAATTCCACACACAGACCTTTGTCAACAGCAAGACCATGCCTGAGTTGTACGAGTTGGTAAGTATGGATGATGATGATGATGATGATGATATTCCCTCCTTTGTGCTGGAGAGGGATGCCTTCATGTGGTGGCATTGATTTAACCAAGTCACTCCACTGCCTGGTTATACAGACACCTCTCATCTCCCTTGCTTTCCCCCAAAAGGAGAATGGTGAACTGCAGGAGAAGGGCAGCTTAAGCCTACGTTCCATTGGGTTCACATGTTAGATGGAGCCTGGGTTTGCAACTACTACTACTACGACCACATTTATGTAACCTACGATACACATTCACTACAGGTCAACAGCTACAAGCCTGATGTGGTGTGGTCTGATGGTGATTGGGAGGCAGAGGATTGGTACTGGAATTCCACTGTGTTCCTTGCCTGGCTGTTCAATGATTCCCCCGTCAAAGATACCGTAGTGGTTAATGATAGGTGGGGACGAGGCATACCCTGTCATCATGGGTCGTTCTATACCTGTACTGACCACTATAATCCAGGTGAGACATATATACTCCTTTCATCGTAATTTGGCCCAGATTTTCAGTGTTTGGTAGCTTATGTCAAAGGTCTTTGGGAGAATAAGAGTACTATAGCTCTATATCCTCTCCATAGCTGTTCTTCATGACTAGTACCTTACCATTTTATAGGTATTATTATTATTGTCATTGCTGCTTTATTATTATTATTATATATTTTTTGCAGCTCAGCATTCAGTTTGGAGAGCTGGCAGTATTAGGCTAAGTTAGATTTAGAAGAGTATAGCATATATAAGGGCATAATGTGTGTGTGTGTGTGTGTTACAAGGATTACACAGGCATTAACCATTTTCCTTCATGTATCCAGGGGTGTTACAGCCACACAAATGGGAGAACTGTATGACATTAGACAAACATTCTTGGGGATATCGACGAAATGCTCCGGCCACTGACTACATCTCCATACACGACCTGCTCACAGAATTGGCCATGACTATTAGTTGTGGAGGTAAGCTGTGTTAAAATATCCAGTTACCGTTGACAGATAGATAGATAGATAGATTATGTTTGTTTTATTTTTAGAAGGTGGATTGTCAAGTTGTTTTTAGAAAGATCCTTATAGTGAGCATGACTATTTGCCTGTCATCATCACTGTCACCACCAACACCGTAATTATCATTGTCATCATCATATGAACACAATTATTTGCCTGTCATCATTATTGTCATCACCACCACCACTTTCATCATAACTATCATCATCATCATCATCCCAGAGAGAGCATTAAGGCTTGAATTTTCGTTTCTCTTGGGGCGACATACGATTGGATGATGGATCGATTCTCCATTTTTTTTCTCAGGTAATATTCTAATCAACACCGGCCCCACACGAGACGGCCGCATTGCTCCCATCATGGAAGAACGACTGAGGCAACTAGGAAGCTGGCTGGGAATAAACGGAGAGGCGGTATATAAGTCACAGCCTTGGACACACCAGAATGACTCACTGACCTCGGGTGTTTGGTGAGTTTGTGAATTTTATAATGTATGCAGAGTGCTTCATATGTAATGCTTGTTAAAATGTTGGCTGGGAGAGAGAGACAGGTTAGCGCTTAATATTTAAAGTGGAGAGATGGCAGTGAAATGGCGGAGGACTTGGCGACATGGAGGCAATTTGTTTGTGGCCACCCCTTACGGGATTCAGGCATCTGGCAGTAGCAATATTGGGCCAAGATAGAGTGAACAGATGGAGCTAGGTGTTCAGGTAGGTAATTACTAATGCACAGGTGTTCTGCTACTCTCACATTCTGCTGCACTTTCCTGACTGATGTTTTTGTTTATATTTTAGCAAGGATTTAGTGAGAAGTGATTGAAGATGTGGATCATTTTCTTGGTCACCAGTAGTAATTTTTCTTTCATATTTCATTTTTCCCATTTCTTGGGTGCTTGAGAGAGAGGCCTTCTTGTGGACAGGTGGGGACCATCAGTGCCCACCTGCCATTAATGTATTTTCACTTACAGGTTCACACAGCAGGAAGGTACAGTTTATGCCATAGTGTTGTCGTGGCCTCGAGGTGATGTACTGGTATTGGGATCTGTTCAGGCCACACCGACCACACACATCTCACTTTTGGGACATCCCTCTGATCTACAGGTATTGTATCTGTCAATAGTAGTCAACCTATCCATCTATCTTTGTATATCCAGATGCCATGATCCCGTAAGAGGTGGCTGTTTGAGTTAGTTGTAGTAGTAACAAAAATTTAGCTCATGTTTTTCAAAAGTGCCAATACATCTGAAAATTGACCAAACTCTTCAAAGTTGACTAAACTCTTTTAACTTTAACTTGGCGCAGATTTTTTTCCTTTTGCAGCTTATTTCCTGTACCTTAATGGTAGGAAAAGACAATACTGTGATTCAGCATCCTTCCTGTAGCACTTCTTCATGACTAGTCCTATAATGTAGTGTTAATCTTGTTTTATAGCTCAGCATTCGAGATGGAGGAAGTCATTTTTAGGCCAAGTTAGTGTGAAAAGAGTTTAGTGTATAGCTTGGCATTCAAGATGGAGGAAGGCATTTTTAAGTCAAGTTAGTGTAGAAAGAGTATAGTGCTCTAAACCTTAAAATTAAAACATAGGATCAATTTGTAAATAGTACTGAGTCATAACAGCTGCACCTGCCGAGCCATGTACTGTAATCCTCCATCTCATACCTCTCTGTCTGTCAGCCTATCCTTCAATATTTATACACCAATTTTATGTGGGAGAAAGGGACTGGAATATGACCATGATTATTATTATTATTATTAGTCAAAATAGTAGTAGTCATAGTAATAGGAATTGTAGTAATTGTATGGTAGTAACAGCAGTTGTAATATGACAGTACAGTGTCAACATTTGTAGTATGAGTAATATTAGTAGCAGAAGTAGTTGTGTTCTTATTAACCTAGCATCATAATCTTTCACTTTTCATTGCAGTTCAAGACAGTGAAGAAAGGACTGCAAGTAGCCTTACCACCAATGTCAGAGGTGGACGGACAGTGGGCGTGGGTGCTGAAGATGCAAGGCGTAGAGTCACCCAACACTATAGATACACCTTTTTCCATGTAGTGGCTCAGTAGATGGGTAAAAAATTGGTGATAGATTTTTTTTTAAATTGAATATAGTTTTAGAATTTGGACAGGAGAGGAGCACAAGGTAAAGGTCTGGTTTGTTTAAAGGTAGTTGGGTTTGTGAGAGAGAGAGAGAGAGAGGCTTGTGTGTATGCAGGTGTGATTAGATTTTGTGTGTGTGTGTGTGTGTGTGTGTGTGAGGTACCAATGATATTCAGTCTATTATCTTTAAGGTTACCTAAGTAGAGTGCAATTTTGTTATTATTTTTATTATTATCGTCATCACTGTTATTACTATTACTATCATTATTATTACAGTATTATGCTCCTATAACCAGTATCTTAGGTAAGTCTCATATATACAAAATTGTCATAGCCTTACTTCTTTTTTTTATGCAGGGAAGAAGGAATCAGAGGCTAGAAGGGTTAATATAGCATTGTTTGTTTATATGGTGTTATGGAGGGATTAACCAGTGTCTTTTTATACTGTGGTTTTTATGATACTCCTTACTGTGATAATTAGATGTTTCTCTCTCTCTCTCTCTCTCTCTCTCTCTCTCTCTCTCTCTCTCTCTCTCTCTCTCAATGTATCATTCTTTTTGGTTTATATTTTTAGATGCAACCAAGAGTTTAAATTTGTTGTTATGTAATTTATAGCATTTTAATTATATCTATCTGTCTTTCTGTCTATCTGTCTATCTATCTGCCTATATATCTATATCTATTTATCCCTGTCTATCAATCTGTCTGTCATGAGCTTAGAATTAAACACAGACTCAATATCTTAGTAAGTTATCATTTACCTAATAAATATTTTTAACGCTACCCAAGCATATTTCTGATTACCAGTATTTGTAGTAGGTGGGGGTGTCACCTATCCACTCACCCAGTACAATCTACAGGTAACTCCACACTGAGTGACATATCAAATGTTTTTTTTATAGCCAGGAAGCCGTTACATTGGGTGGCAACCATATAACCAAGTGCATGCTTGGTGGCCAGTTGGGTTAAGGCTCCTGGATTTAGCCCATCCGAGTGTACTGTATATCTGAGCAGTGGCTGGGACTTACAACTCATGGTATTACTAACTGGTCAAGCTTTGGTTAATATTGAAGTATATTATTGTTTTATGGCTCTAAAAATACCTTACCCCTCCTCCCCTTCTGCCAGTGGGAAAGAGATCTGGATGATGATGATGATGATGATGAGGAGGAGGAGGAGTATAGTGTTGATGATGATGATGAGGAGGAGGAGGAGTATAGTGTTGATGATGATGATGAGGAGGAGGAAGGGTATAGTGTTAATGATGATGATGATGAGGAGGAGAAGGAGTATTGTGTTGATGTTGATGACGATGACTGTTCTCCATGTTTTATGCTTCATCATTTAAAATTTTTATCTGGATCCTACCTCAACCAGTTCTTTTGTTAGAATTAGGGTTAGTGTGATGATGATGATGATGATAATCCAAATTTATGTTTTATGCCTTTCTTCTGGATCCTGTCTTTACCATCTCTTAGGACTTGGGTTATAAGTAGGGTTATTACCACCACTGTTACTACTACTGCTACTACTGCCACTACTACTACTATTGCTACTACTACTACTAATGTTACTACTGCTACTGCTGCTGCCACCACCAAAATATAAAAACACATTGATTTTCATATATTCCTTTATTATAAGCCAGGTCATAACAGATTCATATTAGTGGAAAATACTCATAGTAATATGATGGAATGGCAGATTAATATGACTGAGGAAGGATCAACCCACCTATACTCTTTTCACCTTAACTTGGCCCAGATTTTCATCCTTCCGCAGCTTATTTTACATAGGTCAGTGGCAGAGTAAGACTGTGCTTGGCTTTACATCCTTTCCATAGCACTTCTTTGTGACTAGCATCCTCTTACCTCAACATGTCCCAGGTTTTCATCCTTTTGCTGCTTATTTCATGTAGCTCAGTGGCAGAATAAGACAATACTACGTCTCTACCTCCTTTCCATAGCACTTCTTTGTGACTAGCAGCATATTCTAGTGTTAATCTATTGTTACAGCTCAGCATTCAAGATGGAGAGATGGCAGTTTTAGGCCATGAGGAAGTAAAAAGAGTATAGTCAGAGTTTACAAATAGAAGAGAAACCCTTCATTCACTAGGATGTTAAAGGTTAGGTAATATATGTTGGTTTAGTTCATATGATTTTAGTTTAAAGGTAGACAGTATTAGACACCATGTTGTATTTTATCATCTTTATGTGCAACCAAATTAAAACATTTATACTTGTAGTGTGTAGATCCTCAAACTTCTATTGATGTTAGGAGAAGTTCAAAATTCCCTCCAAAATTTAACAGTGAAGTTATTATTAGAAGTGAGTTTCCCATAAAAGAAAAATGAAAATCCCTACCATAGAATTACACTTTGATTTGACTGAATTATTCTCCTTCTTTTTATTTTTATTTATGTATTTAGCTATTTATTTTTGAACAACTTAATATCCCTAAAAATGCCATATGTGATGCTATGTACAGCCATGAGCAAATTTTGACAACAGTTCTCTGCCAATAACGTATCCTGCCGTCCATAATTCTCATTCCATCCGAAAACGACAGAGAGTATCCTTTCTTCTCATAATGTTGTGTCCTTCCTGTTGCTATCACATCAGAATTCATTCAACACCTTCCATATTTTTCACTCTTTCCCAAATGACAGAGAGTATCCTTCCTTCTCTAATTTTTTTGTTGTGTGCTTCATATTACTATCAAATAAAAGGAGACCCATTGCTACAGGAGGCAGGGAAGTGATGATGAAATTTGCTCATGGACGTCCAGTTGTGCTAGAAAGTGATGTCACGTGTCCACCAATTTTCAGAGGACTTCATGACATCACTTAATAGCAGCACTGTACATGACTAAATTAATAAATTAGCAATTCAAAATTTTTGGTGGGAAAATGCAGAAAAAGTCAACAAACTCAAAATATAAGGGATTAGGAATTGAATTATATAGGTCTATATGTACGGTAACTCCTCTCCCACTTTGCCTGGTGATTTCTTGTGTGTTGCGGGTACAGCTCAGTCAGCATTATTAGTGTCTACCCTGCATCATTTATTCATTTCCTACTCCCACTGCCAGACCCACGCCCACACCAGCAGACAGTTATTTTTATCAGTGTCTGTCGTGCATCATTTATTCATCTCCTACTCCCACTGCCACACCCACACCCACATCAGCAGACTGACCCATTCTGCAACACATAAGATATTCCCAGATGAGTTTTTTAGTGCTATTTACAGACCATCTTGTTCATTAATATTAAACATACTGAATATTTCTGGCACATTGTAGGCATAGGGAGTCAGGTCTGCATTCTTACTGGTTAAATAAGCTCCCCAACACCATTTCCGAAGTGATTTATTTTGTTTATTGTACCTTACTGTCCTCTTCTTTATGCAAATCCATCCAATATAACCATTGCATAAATAACGTACAAAAGGATATTAATCAGCCATATCCAAAAATAAGTCACTAAGTAAAAGGTGTTAGGGAGCTTCTTTAACTGACAATCAAGCCGGCCTAAGTGTTGGTATACAATATATTTATATAGGGTATATATACAGGGGATATAATGTGTCTTTTTTTGTGTGTGAGAGAGAGAGGAAGGAAGAAAAATGAGGAGCAAATTTAAAAGAAGTGTGAGAGATAAAGATAGGGATAAGTAAAAAAAAGAAGGTGGGAGGGAGAGAGAGAGAATGATAGACAGTAATAGATAGAAGGGGTGAAGGGAACCAAGCAAAATATACAAGGAAGTGTCTATCCAAACATCGTAAACATTGAAGGGACAGGAGTCGAGGGTGGGAAATAATCTCGTAGGGTCTTTTTACATTAGCATAGGAGATTCCCTAGCACATCTTCCTAAGTGGTTTATTTCGCCTACTGGAGACTTCTTGGTGCATTTTACTTTGTGGATTATTGTGCATACTGGAGACTCCTTAACACATCTTCCTAAGTGGTTTATTTTGCATACACAACACTTTGTAACATCTTCCTAAGTCATTTATTTTGCATACTGAAGACCCCAACACATCTTCCTAAGTGGTTTATTTTGCATACTGGAGACTTCTTGGTGCATTGTACATTGTGGTTTATTTTGCCTACTGGAGACTCCGTAACACATCTTCCTAAGTGGTTTATTTTGCATACACGAGATTCTTGGTACATCTTTTCCTAAGTGGTTCATTTTGCATACAAGAAGTGGTAGGGCATATCCTCTGCCAACAATAATACAGTTTAACTTTATAATACAAAATTTGGTGCCAGTTTATTATTGGGTCCTAAGGCAGAATTGACAACATTTGGTTAACCAGCCCCTTTGTGCTGAATATGTCTGGGTTGTTTTATTTCTTACGCTGACTGGTGATTTTATTTAGCCTTTGGGAGACATATCATAAGAGAGTGTTAATGGAGTTCTTTTCTTGCCCATTCATTGTTAGAAGTTTCCTAAGACACTAACTTCACGGTGATGATGTATTTTTCATAATATAATATTCTTGCTGCCTGGGATGCCTTCACATCCCTCAACTCCCTCACTGTCCCCCGAAAGGTGGATGGTGGACTCCCGAAGAAGGGGAGTTTCAGCTTTGGTCCACTGGGTTCTCATTTCAGTTGAACTTGTGATTACACCAGCAGCTACTACTACTGCTACTTTAAGACGATTACATTCAAGTCTGTATGTACTGTACTGTACTTTGTGTAGGCTGGCTCCTACAGAAGCAGTTGTACTTGTGGTCAACAGGTCTGCCTAGCCAGACAGACCAGGGTTTAGCAACAGCAGTAGCTCCAGTGCAGAATAAGATTCCCCATAAATAGAATAAATAAAGTTTAGAATATGTCATTTTAAACACGACGATTTTACTCGGGAAAGATTTCTAGTAATGAAAGAGTAAGAAAAAGTCTCCATTGACTCCCTTCACTGGTGAGGGATGCCTTCAAATGGTGACACTGATGTACTCTGGTGGCTCCACTGCCCAGTTATTCAAATGTTTCTTAGTCCACTCCATATCTTCCAATGCGAGGTAGTGTGAAAAATGAGTAATTTTGGCCTGCAGTCTGTCGGGTTTAGGTTCAGATGAATGTGCTGCTTTAAATACTAATACTGTAACTGCTATTAATAAGTGCAGTAATAATAATAATGATAAAAATGACAGTAATACAAGAAGTCTCCCCAAAGCTGAATAAAATCGTCCAGTCATAGCAAGAATGACATATAGTAAAACTCATTGTGCCAAAGGGGTCCAGTTGCGGACATAAATATTGATCCACTTCCATACGATAAATAACAAGATAGCAAGCGGTGAATTTTGAAACCCAGTGATTCGATTTTTGTAAACCCATAAGTGTTTTAGAATATTATATAAGACTTTCATATTTCTTGGCTTAAAAAAAGAGGAATAGATCGATATTATTGTCCATAAATATACAGTGATGAGCAAAAGTTAACTGAAATTCCCCTCTGTTCTTCCATATTTCCCACTTCTCACTAAACATATTATCTTTCACATACTCTTTTGTTGTGTGCTTCATCTTGCTGTACAAATGTAATCTAATGCCTTCCCCTGCATCAGCCATTAGTGAAATGTCAACTAACTTTTGCTCATGACTGTTTTACACACACACACACACACACATACACACACACACACACACACACACACACACACACACCATAGAAGAATATATGTACATTATTATTATTATTATTTTTTTTTTTTTTTTTTTGGCATTTTTTTGAGTGGTATCTGTTATGGTTACTTTTTATAGCGGTTTTTGTATCGCAGATCATTGTGCTAGCGAGGTCAGCCGGGGTTATCTGTATTAGCGAAGTCAATCCAGGTCAGGGGTCAGATATAAGGTCACATGTCAAGTATAACATAGAAGGTCATCCGAGTTAATGTGTCAAGTGTGAGGTCATTTAAGGTGTCAAGTGTGAGGTCATTTAAGGTGTCAAGTGTGAGGTCATTTAAGGTGTCAAGTGTGAGGTCATTGAAGGTTTCAAGTGTGAGGTCATTGAAGGTGTCAAGTGTGAGGTCATTGAAGGTTTCAAGTGTGAGGTCATTGAAGGTGTCAAGTGTGAGGTCATTTAAGGTGTCAAGTGTGAGGTCATTTAAGGGAGTGTCAAGTGTGAGGTCAGGTGTATTGTCAGTCTAGGCCATTCAAGGTAAAGTGTCAAGTGTGAGGTCATTCTAGTGTCAAGTATGAGGTCAGTCTAGTGTCAAATATGAGGTCAGTCAAGGAAGTTTCATGGTAAAGGGTCAAGTATGAGGTCAGTCAGGGTAAAGGGTCAAGTATGAGGTCAGTCAAGGTGAAGGGTCAAGTATGAGGTCAGTCAAGGTAAAGGGTCAAGTATGAGGTCAGTCAGGGTAAAGGGTCAAGTATGAGGTCAGTCAAGGTAAAGGGTCAAGTATGAGGTCAGTCAAGGTAAAGGGTCAAGTATGAGGTCAGTCAAGGTAAAGGGTCAAGTATGAGGTCAGTCAAGGTAAAGGGTCGTGTGAGGTCAGTCAAGGTAAAGGGTCAAGTATGAGGTCAGTCAGGGTGAAGGGTCAAGGATGAGGTCAGTCAAGGTAAAGGGTCAAGGATGAGGTCAGTCAGGGTCAAGGGTCAAGTATGAGGTCAGTCAAGGTAAAGGGTCAAGTATGAGGTCAGTCAAGGTAAAGGGTCAAGTATGAGGTCAGTCAAGGTAAAGGATCAAGTATGAGGTCAGTCAAGGTCAAGTGTGAAGTATGAAGGTCTTTTTTTTTATGTTTCCTCGTCATTGAGTCACCTGGCCGTTGCATGATAAAGAATAGTCATAATTATAGAGGAATGGATGATGGGGATGTGCCGTGTCTCAAATCCAGCTGTGTTGAGTCAGGTGTGTTGGGTGGATTAGGTGAGTCAGGTGTGTTGGGTGGATTAGGTGAGTCAGGTGTGTTGGGTGGGTTAGGTGAGTCAGGTGTGTTGGGTGGATTAGGTGAATCAGGTGTGTTGGGTGGATTAGGTGAGTCAGGTGTGCTGGGTGGATTAGGTGAGTCAGGTGTGTTGGGTGGATTAGGTGAGTCAGGTGTGTTGGGTGGATTAGGTGAGTCAGGTGTGTTGGGTGGATTAGGTGAGTCAGTATGGAAGGCTGGGTAGGTGAGTCAGGTGTGCTAGGTTGATTAGGTGAGTCAGGTGTGCTAGGTTGATTAGGTGAGTCAGGTGTGCTAGGTTGATTAGGTGAGTCAGGTGTGCTGGGTTGATTAGGTGAGTCAGGTGTGCTGGGTTGATTAGGTGAGTCAGGTGTGCTTGGTGGAATAGGTGAGTCAGGTGTGTTGGGTGGGTTAGGTGAGTCAGGTGTGCTAGGTTGATTAGGTGAGTCAGGTGTGCTGGGTGGATTAGGTGAGTCAGGTGTGCTGGGTGGATTAGGTGAGTCAGGTGTGCTGGGTGGATTAGGTGAGTCAGGTGTGCTGGGTTGATAGAGTCAGGTGTGGAGGGGTGATTAGGTGAGTCATGTTTGCTGGGTTGATTAGGTGAGTCAGGTGGTGAGAGGTGTCAGGTGTGTTGGGTGGATTAGGTGAGTCAGGTGTGGATCGGTGTCAGGTGTGGATTGGTGAGTCAGGTATGCTAGGTTGATTGGGTGAGTCAGGTGAGGGTAGGTAAGTAATTTGTAGAATGCTGGATAGGAATCAGATGCGTCTGGGACTGATTAGGTGAGTCAGGTGTGAACAGGTGAGTCAGTGTGGAGGGCAGGATGGGATTCAGGTATGTTGGCCTGATTAGCTGAGTCAGGTGGGTTAATTGAGTCAGGTGTGGATAGGCGTCAGGTGAGGTGGGCTGGAGCGACGCAGAGGTACTCCCAGGAGGTCAGGGCAGCTCTTAACACCATTCCAGTTTTGATTTAACCACGTCACTTTCCTCTGCATTAATTTCATCCATTCCTTTTGCCCCTATTTGTCAAGGTTTTATATATTTTTTCAGTAACTCTGTAAATCTCTCTCTCTTGTTTTGCTCTCACGTTTGTCTTGAGCTAATTGTCTTTCTCTTCTCTTTATCGCTGTCTTCTTGTGGTCACCCTTCTCTCTTCTCTTCCTGTCCTCTTCTGTCTTGTAATCTTTTTCTTGAACGTTCTGATCCATTTTCTTTATCGTCTTCCCGTCTTCTGCTTTCCTTCAACGTTCTCTCTCTCTCTCTCTCTCTCTCTCTCTCTCTCTCTCTCTCTCTCTCTCTCTCTCTCTCTCTCTCTCTCTCTCTCTCTCTCTCTCTCTCTCTCTCTCTCCTTGAAACACACACACACACACACACACACACACACACACACACACACACACACACACCTCTTCTCTTTCATGGGTCTCCTGTCTCCAATCCATTCTCTCTCTCTCTCTCTTCTTTGCACCCCATCTTCTCTATATCTCCAAGCTGCCTCAACTCATCCTTGGACCTGGTAAAGAGACGAAAGGTAGATTTGTGTGTGTGTGTGTGTGTGTGTGATGAAAAGCAATCAGTTAGTTTTGAATCTTCATTAACTGTGTGTGTGTGTGTGTGTGTGTGTGTGTGTGTGTGTGTGTGTGTGTGTGTGTGTGTGTGTGTGTGTGTGTGTGATGAAAAGCAGTCAGTCAGTTTTGAATCTTCATTACCTGTGTGTGTGTGTGTGTGTGTGTGTGTGTGTAATGGAAAGCAATCAGGCTGGAATCTCATTAACTCTCTAAAAACTCTCAGATCTTAGTCATGAGATTGTGATAGAATTAGTTAGGTTAGAATCCACTATTTACATACATTCTAGAAACTGTAGATGATCCAAGTGGAAATAATGGGTGAGGAAGAGACAGGTTAGAGAAAATAATGCTAGTTCTAACCTGTCTCTCTCACCTGTATCTCACCTGTCTCCCACCTGTCTCTCTCATTGTCTCCCCCACCTGTCTTTCACCTGTCTCTCAAACCTGTCTCTCTCGCCTGTCTCTCACCTGTCTCACTCAAACCTGTCTCTCCCACTCAGCATTTCCACATTCTAGCTCTTAGATCTTAGTTATGCATTAGATGAACTTACTTGACACGTATATCTCACCTTAAGGGGTACTAGACGAAGGTGACGCCCTACAGGTATGACTCCGAGATGCCAAAGTTGATTCTCGGATACACGGCGTCGTCTGCGGCCATAGAGGCGTCGGGAGAGTGAAGGCGTACGGCGGGGTGCGTACCTGAAGACGTAGAGGTGAAGAGAAATTGATAAAGGTGACGTTTCTCTCAGCAGACAGAAAAATAAATCCGTCTGTTTGTCTATATCACTCTGTCTGTCTGTCTTTCTGTCACACACACACACACACACACACACACACACACACACACACACACACACACACACACACACACACACACACACATACACACACACACACTGTAAGTCACATGTAAGTCATCACAGTCTTAAATACCATCTTAAGAAGCGGTGTAGAGCAGGTGAGATGGTGGCAGTGAGGAGGTGAGGAATCTCCCTAACACCTTTTCCTAAGTGATTTATCCTGTGTTGCTTATTACACATTACTGTCTCCTTCTGTGTTACTTAAATCCTTCCAATATCGCCATACTCTGCATAAATAAAGTACAAAAGGATATTAACCAGCCATATACAGAAATAAATCGCTTAGGAACAGGTGTTAGGGAGCTTCCTTGACGAGAATACTGTCCGATGTGCAAGTGCTCATTAAACTCAGGTGAAGTAATTAGTCTCAGGTGAGCTAATTAATCTCAGGTACACAGGTGAGTTCAATTATATCGTGAAACTTCCGTAGAATTTTTCGTTTTTAATTATTCGTGCGAGAGAGTAATTCTGGCAATATTTTTTTGGTGCAATTTGTTTATTATTATTATTATTATTATTATTATTATTATTATTATCAGTAGTAGTGGTAGTATTTTTTGATGCAAATTTGATGATGATGATGATGATTATATTATTATTATTATTATTATTATTATTTTGCATTTTTGAGTGGTTCCAATAGGCGCTACTTTCTCGTTCCTTGTTCCATTATAGATGCAAATTGTGGTGCAAGTTTTAATATCTATAGGAAGCCGTGTTCGTAAGTGTAAGTAGTGAATTTTTTTCTCTCTCTCTGGTGCATGTTGCGTGGTTCCAATAGGCGTTACTTGCACGTTCCTTGTTCGGGGTGCAAAGTGTCCGGATAATGGTGCAGATTGTTCGGATAATTGGTGCATATTGTTCGGATTATTGGTGCAAATTGTGGCGTTCATAAAATAGTGTAAGCAGTGAGTTTTTTTTCTTTGGTGCATGTTGCGTGGCTCGAATAGGCGTTACTTGCAGGCTCCTTGTTCCCTGTTCCTTGTTCCCTGCTACTTACTGCCATAATATATCTCCACACATGACCCAAGTAGCGGTGTGGTTGCTGAGTATGACCCCGGTGACCCTAGAGATAAGGTTGGGTCAGTAGGGTGATTAGAAGGAATGCTGAGGGTAAGATCCTAAACTTTTCTTATTGATACATACACGTATTATTTTAGAGGAGCGTGTGGAGGTACATGGAGAGACTGACAAATGAGGAAGTAAAGGAGAGTTGTGGCGTGGATGTGATAGGAAGCGTTAGGAGATGAAGGGTAGGTTAGTAGGGTGATTAGTGGGAAAGGTGTAGGTATGATTCTGAACTATTCTTATTGATACATACACGTACATATACTTACACGTGCATACATATCCACACACACACACACACACACACACACACACACACACACACACACACATCGTACATCATCCCCTCCCTTCACACCTTCCCCTCCCAGCCTCTCTCTTTCCTCCTCTCCTCTTCACCTCTCCCTCCCTTCTCCCCTTCACTTCCCTCTTCCTTCCCCCACCTTTCCCAGCCTCTCTTTCTCTCATTCATTCTCCCCTTTACCTCTCTCTTCCTCCCTTCCCTCCCTCCCTCCCTTCCCATTCTCTCATCCTCTCCCCTTTACTTCCCTTCCTCTCTCTCCTTCTCTCCCTCTTCCCTCCTTCCCATCCTAACCTAACCCACATCAATCTAACCCCATCTAACCTAACCTGACCCATTCACACGACCCAACTTAATGTGCTAATCTCTCTCTCTCTCTCTGTCTCTCACTTGACCTCATTTCACCTGTGCTAACCTTGTCTCGTCCTGGCCTGCAATGGAGGGTCAGCTGCTCCGGCCACGTGGTTCTCTGCTTGCTGTTGTTGCTGTTGTTGCTGCTGCTGTTGTTGCTGTTGCTGCTGTCTCTCCCTGTTCCTTATGGCCGCTCGCTCCTGTAGTTTCAGTTTTAGTAGGCGGATTTTCTCTTCTTTCTGTTGGAGAGTGGAGAGGGGTGTGACTCTCTCTCTCTCTCTCTCTCTCTCTCTCTCTACCCCAGGGGAGGGGGGTAAAGAATACTTCCCCAGTATCCCTGCTTGTCGTAAGAGGCGACTAAAAGGGGCCTGTTTGTCTCCAGTCTTTCTCTTCTTACTGTCCTCTTCTGCTTCTCTGTCCTCCCTCTCATATCCTCTTCTGTCCAACCGCTCTTACTCTCTTGTGTCCAACCTCTCTTACTCTCTTCTGTCCTACCTCTCTTACTCTCTTCTGTCCTACCTCTCAACTCTTCTGTCCTACCTCTCTTCCTCTCTTATGTCCCACCTTTCTTCCTCTCTTCTGTCCAACCTCTCTTACTCTCTTCTGTCCAACCTCTCTTACTCTCTTCTGTCCAACCTCTCTTACTCTCTTCTGTCCTACCTCTCAACTCTTCCTACCTTTCTTCCTCTCTTCTGTCCAACCTCTCTTACTCTCTTCTGTCCAACCTCTCTTACTTTCTTCTGTCGCACCTCTCATCTTGATATTTCCGTGTTCTTCCGGTCTTTATTTTCCCTCTACTCCTTCAGTGCCATATACCCTTATTGTGGCTGGCTGCAAAGTCTTCATTATTCCTTCCATCCCTTCATTTTAATCTAATATAGAGCTAAGTTACATTACATCAGATCAGTATAGGTTAGATCAGGGTAGGGTTATGTTAGGTTAAGTTAGATTGGGGTTGATTGAGGGGGTAGATTAAGTTATTGTCTCTCTTTCTAGACTTGGTTAGATTGTGAGACTAATATAGGTTAGTTTAGGTGGAGGTAGATTAAGTTAGATAGATTGCAACACCCACCTCTGCACTAAGCCCTTCTCTCTCTCTCTTTCTAGACTAGGTTAGTTTAAGTGAGGTTAGAATAAGTTAGATATATGTATACTGCGTCACTCACCTCAGCAATAAGCCTCTGCATGTCTTCGTTTTCCTTAAGTAGTTTTTGATATCTCTCTTCTTCCTCCTTACTCGGCGCCCCGTCACCTGTCGACTCCGAGCGCTCACCTGGATGACGTAACACCTCCACGATCTGACAGGTGTGGTATTGTTGGTGTTATTATTATTATTATTATTATTATTATTATTATTATTATTATGTGGAAGAAGTAGTAGTAGTTGTTGTTTTTGTTGTTGCTGTTATTATTATTATTATTATTATTATTATTATTATTATTATCATCAATCCTTTGGTATAAACACAAGGGGATACTTAACACTTTCTTCACAGTGATTTATCTCAAACTGTCAAGGCTTCAATTACCACCTTGGGTATAAAGACAAAAGCATACTTCTTATACATCTTAACATTTTCTCCACAGCGATTTATCCCATGCGGAGTATCAAGGGTGCACTCCTCACCTTGGGTATAAAGACGAAAGCATATTATCCTTAACATTTTCTCCATAGCGACTTATCCCATTCAGAGTATCAAGGGTGTACTTCTCACCTTGGGTATAAAGACGAAAGCATATTATACTTAACATTTTCTCCATAGCGACTTAAACCATTCAGAGTATCAAGGGTGCACTCCTCACCTTGGGTATAAAGACGAAAGCATATTATACTTAACATTTTCTCCATAGCGACTTATCCCATTCAGTCAAGGGTGTACTTCTCACCTTGGGTATAAAGACGAAAGCATATTATCCTTAACATTTTCTCCATAGCGACTTATCTATCATGGCTGCACTCCTCACCTTGGGTATGAACACAAGGGCCATGGATAGGAAGCAGCAGAAGACGATGGCTAGGCTGACGAAGGCGAAGGAGGCGTCTTGCTGGCTTGATATCACCAGCGTGACGGGGGCGGTGATCAGGCACAGAACCACCACGTTGTAGATGCTCATACCTACCTGTAAGTAGTGGTGGTGTGGTAGTAGGCGTTAGTAGTGGTGGTGGTGGTGGTGGTGGTGGTGGGGACAGGGATGGCGGGTGTGGGGGCTGGTAGTTAGGTAGAGTATAATTGACGATGTGAGATATATAACTGGTTTTCTTTGCTAGACTTTATTTGGAATACACTTGTAAAGGCCTCTAGTTACTTTTGCCTAGCCAGAGAGACTGATTGATTTACTGTATCTTATATCTTCATTTAGTATATTTGTGAAGCATCATAACCATTACTATCATCATCGCTATGTAACAGTCTTCTGGCTATAGATAGATAGATGGGTAAATAGATAATACGATGAAGATGGTAGTGCTGTGTTACTCACCAGTCTGGAGTCATTAATTTGCTTGAGTTTAATACTTCTTGTTTCATAGGCCAGGAAGAGTCCAAAGATTAACAGCAGTCCCTTGTACCCGTAGAGCACACCTGTGAGAGAGAGAGAGAGAGAGAGAGAGAGAGAGAGAGAGAGAGAGAGAGAGAGAGAGAGAGAGAGAGAGGTGGGTCATTAGTAGAGGTAGAGAAGAAAGATTACCATTTGTTTTAATTGACAGCATCAGGGTTATTAATATTGATAATTTGGTTTTGTTAAGTAATTACTGAATGGCCCTTCTATCTATACAGAGACATTTAGTTGTGTGTGTGTGTGTGTGTGTGTGTGTGTGTGTGTGTGTGTGTGTGTGTGTGTGTGTGTGTGTGTGTGTGTGTGTGTGTGTGTGTGTGACCTAGTATATGAGTATGTATATGCAAAACCCATTATAAAAAACAAACATAAGAGAGACAGACACAGACAGACGAAGACAGAGACAGACAGACAGACACAGACCCACTGTCCACTCACCCAGCCAAATAGTGTTATGTCTGCTCTCACAATGCTCCAGTTTCGGCTCAATCTTAATATCTTCTATTGTGTTCTTGGGCACCTCTAGGGGGAAAGACTCCAGGATCCTCTGCAGGGGATCCACGCCCTGCCACACGCTCAGTACTATCACGTCCACCACCACGAAGCTCCCTACCATCACGTACAGACGCCATGGTTCCTGTCGCTGTGATGAGAGAGGAGGGAAGGTGAATGGTTAGTACGTATTAGGAGTGTGTGGTTAGGTTAGGTTAGTGCGTTGGTTTGTGTGTGTAGATGGAGGTTTATGGTTGTGGTTAAACACACACACACACACACACACACACACACACACACACACACACACACACTATGGCTGTACAAAGGCATACTGTATACCGCATTCCCCACCCATACTTGTATTATAAGCCATTTTCATTCGTGTATTATATTTTAGTTGTGTAATTTATAGAGCATAAGTTTGTATATTAATTACTGTAAGTTTAGTGTCTTCATGTAGTAAATATTATTATAAACATTACTGATATAGTTCCACCTCTTCTCACAGTTGGTAATATTTCCGTCTTACCCACGTGGCCTTATTCCTAGCCTTATTTCCCCTCATCTTATTCCCAGCCTTATTTCCTCACACCTTATTCCCAGCCTTACATCTTCTCACCTTGTTCTCAATCTTGGTCTTGGTGGTCAGCCTGTGCACCCTCCATATCTTGGAAAACATGGCCCCGTAGGCGAGGGAGAAGCCCAGAGACAGGCACCAGGCCCTCAGACCACAGACGATGGGGAAATAATCCTCACTGACAAACTGACCATCCAGACCCAGCAGAAAGATGGAACACAGGCAGATGACGATGCCCACCAGGGTGATGTTGTTGCACGCTGGGTGCGAGAGCTGGATTAACCTGTGACAGGGAGGGAGGGGGGGAGTTAGAGAATATAAAGGGAGAGGGGAGACTTTGTATCCCCTTTTGAAAGTGGGGGGGCATCGTACCCCTTCGTGCCCAGCGGCGTGCCTGTGGAGGACCCTGGCGCCCCACCAGTCACACCCTTCCCCCATCGGCCGTCCATATCTAAAATGTCAGATTTTAACTGTGTGTACGATGTAGAGCCGTGCCCGCGACAATTGGCTACGCCACAGCGGAAAAGAGGGAAAGAGAGGAGAAGAAAGTAAGGAGAAGGGGGGACTACACATTGACTTAATTCCTCACAAGTAGCTTTTAAGTCAGAATTATAGTCAGAATGAAGGCCAGTATTATTATTATTATTATTATTATTCACATCTTACCTTCTGTGTCTGTGTATAAAGGTAATTATTATTATTATTCACATCTTACCTTCTGTGTCTGTGTATAAAGGTAAACAGTAGTAATAACAGCGCCCACACGGCTCCCACGCCACTGATGGTACACATTGATATGAATAAACCAAGCGACACCGTCCGCAGCTGCCTCTTCACTATGGTACGGTCTTGAGGTACCTTGCCGCCTGTGGGATAGATGGGTGAATAGGTAAACAGAGAGAGGGAGAGATGGATAGGGAGAGATAGTACACGAGGAGAGCGAGAAAGCGAGAGAGGAAGAGAGGGGGGAGGATTGAAACTGAAAGAGGGAGTAGTGAGAGGGGTGAGGGAGAAGAAAATGTCAGTATCTATCATATATAATTCATTATCAAAGTTATCTGTCACTCTGTTTATCTATCCATCTGTCTACTTATCTATCTCTCTGTCCATCTATCTGTCTACTCACCAATCCACTTCTCCCTATCAAACCAGGTCAGGTTATCCGTCTGCACTTCGAAGTATCCCAGTTATATCGGCCACTTACCAGCTGTTCCACCTATCCTTCAGTCTCTTTCTCTCTATCTACATTGTCTGTCTATCAGTCTACCTGTCTGTCTATCTATCTACTCACCAATCCACTTCTCCCTGTCAAACCAGGTCAGGTTATCCGTCTGCACATCGAAGTATCCCAGTTATATCGGCCACTTACCAGCTGTTCCACCTATCCTTCAGTCTCTTTCTTTCTATCTACATTGTTTGTCTATCAGTCTACCTGTCTGTCTATCTATCTACTCACCAATCCACTTCTCCCTGTCAAACCAGGTCAGGTTATCCGTCTGCACATCGAAGTATCCCAGTTATATCGGCCACTTACCAGCTGTTCCACCTATCCTTCAGTCTCTTTCTCTCTATCTACATTGTCTGTCTATCAGTCTACCTGTCTGTCTATCTATCTACTCACCAATCCACTTCTCCCTGTCAAACCAGGTCAGGTTATCCGTCTGCACATCGAAGTATCCCAGTTTGTTGTATCGGCCACTAACCATCTGCTCCACTTGTGTCCATGCAATTCTGTCTCCATCGTTACTGAAGGCCACGCGACCCTGTTAGCGGAAGAATTAACACTTTAGGATGATTTTAGACGTGTGTTTTGCCTTGATGTACCCCCCTAACACCTTTTCCTAAGCGATTTATTATGCTGATGACACCTTACTGTCCCCGTACCTAGACGTGTGTGTGTTGTCTTAATGCAGCTCCCTAACACCTTTTCCTAAGCGATTTATTATGCTCTCCTCGTTCATGTTGGAGAAGAATTAACACTTATGGGGGATTTTAGACGTGTGTGTGGTCTCCATGTAGCTCCCTAACACCTCTTCCTAAGCGATTTATTCTGCTGATGACACCTTACTGTCCTCGTTCATATTAGAAAATTCAACATCCCTAGATGCAATTTAAGACGATTCCAGACGTTTGTGTTGCCTTGTGGGAGCTCCGTAACACCTTTTCTTAAGCGATTTCGTCTCCTCATTACACCTTCCTTTCGATCATTGTACTTTGGAAGATTGTGTGAGATAATTACCTAGACTCTTAAGGCAATGCAAGGTAAATTCTCTGTAATGTAACCAAATATAACTAAAATCTGTTCAACTTAATCAACTTTGAAATATACTAACGGTTAATCTATTCAGCGTAATCCTCTTTTGTAATGTACTAACGGATCAACTTTCAAATGTAACTTCCAACCAATTTCTCTTCAACGTAGTCCTCTTCTGTAATGTACTAACGGATCAACTTTCAAATGTGACTTCCAACCAATTTCTCTTCAACGTAATCCTCTCGTAATGTACTAACGGTTCAACTTTCAAATGTACTTACGGACACGCCCAGGAACTGCGTGGCGTTCATGGCCTTATAAAGTTCGTCTGCAATTTCCTTGTTGGTGTAATTAAACTCTTCAATTGACCTGTTCACCGCTGCGAGTCGCTCCATCGTCTTGTTAAGCGCCAGGGCTACACTCCACACCGCGTCGTATGCAAGAGGCGCCTCCTGAAATGACAGCAACGAGTGAGAGTTAGTTTCTCTCCCTCTCTCTGAAACGACAAAAACAACATGGAGTTATCCTTTTCCTCCTCCTTTTTCCTTCCTCTGTCTGTCCTATTTGTCTGTCTGTCTATCTCTGTCTATATGTCTATCTATCTATCTGTCCACAGCTTGTAGGTATGAGACGCCTTCTGAATCAACAACAACGACAGGGACTTAGTTTCACCCCCCCCCTCATCTCTCTCTCTCTCTCTCTCTCTCTCTCCCCCTCACCTGGTAGCCAACAGGTGTGCTCTGGTTTTCATATCCGCTCTCGATTAGCGCTTGGTTTAGACGGAGACGAAATTCAGCTGCAGTCTGGAAAAAATTATTATTATTATTATTATTATTATTATTATTACTACTACTACTACTACTACTACTACTGCTACTACTATCACTCCTATTACTGCTGTTACTGTTACTGTTATTACTACTATTATTACTGTTACTTTTATTAATATTTCTATTATTATTATTATTATTATTATTATTGATAGTAGTAGTAGTAGTAGTAGTATTTCCAGTAAATGAAAAGGGTAAACGTGTGTGTAGTAAATGTTGGCAAGAGAGAGAGAGAGAGAGAGAGAGAGAGAGAGAAAGAGAGAGGACCCACCATTCCAGAGATCGTCTTCTCGTTGTCTTTATTCCACATCAGCGCCTCCGTAGTCAGGTGTCCCTCGGCCGCCTCCCTCATCTGTTCCTTGGTGCAGTTCAGGTTTTCCTCCTGAAGGTGATTCTCAAACCAGTTGTCCTCATACCACCCTGAAAGTATTATTATTATTATTATTATTATTATTATTAGTATTATTATTTTTACTATTATTATTATTATTATTATTATTGTTATCATTATTACTATTACCGCTGCTGCTGCTGCTACTACTACTACTACTACTACTACTACTATTATTATTATTATTATTATTATGACGTCTGAATTATTGAAGGGGGAGCTTCCTGTCTTTTTTTATGCATGGAAGAAGGAACCAAAGGCCAGAAACCCTTCCATGAAAAAAACATTAACAAAAGAGAGTCATTTTCCATTTCTAGCTAGTTAGGAAGAGAACTAAACTGATAGACCCATAGACAGATGGATGAATTAATTGGCACATTGACTAATTGCCTGATAGATACATAGAGAGAGAGGTATGCAACAGGTCAGCTCTGGAACTGTCTCCCTCTGTCTGTATTTCCTGCTTCCTATGATCTCCAGTCTTTCAAACGCAGTGTGTCCAGGCATCTCGAAATGAACGGAGCTTGAATTTGACTCTTTTGTATTGCTTTTGTTTTTTTCTTGGCAGGAACTGTTTTGCGGGCTCCTAGCCTTTGGTTCCTTCTTCCTCGCATAAAAAAAAAAAAAGATACATAGATAGATAGGCAGGTAGATAGAGTTAACCATTGAAGAACCACACATGACTCTTGCCACACAGGTTGTGTTTATAAATCTAACACAACACCCGCCTGGCCGCGTTGACGTAAAACAAACTAATGACCTGATAGATACATAGATTGATAGATAGGCAGGTAGACAGACTCACCAATAAAGAACCACACATGACTCTTGCCGTACAGGTTGTGTTTATAAATCTCACACAACACCCGCCTGGCCGCGTTGACGTAGAACAGACCCACGATGATCCTCGCATCCTGTCGCTTCAGATTTCTTACCGCGTCGGTCGGGTCGGTTAGAAAACTTTGTCGCGTCACGATTTCGATCTTGGCGTCCTTGCAGCGTAGTTCTAAATCCTCCACCGTCTGAAATATATAAATAAATTAATAGGTAAATAAATACATACATACATAAGTAAATAGTTTGTGTAATTTGAGATGCTTATGTGTTCAAAGGCCATCTTGTAGGTCTTCTTGATCTCCTCCCCCTCCCTCCCCCCTTTTTTATGAATCTCTCTCTCTCTCTCTCTCTCTCTCTCTCTCATTCCTTTCTTTTACCTTCTCCTTTCTCTTCCTGCACATTTCATTTGTCTACATGTCTGTCTGCCGTCTCTCTCTCTCTCTCTCTCTCTCTCTCTCTCTCCACTCACCGATATAAACACCTCCTCGGCCTGCTGCAGGATGGCCACTC
>NC_136964.1:11436595-11466595 GCF_032717465.1 Coenobita brevimanus
GCAGCTCTCCATTTTAGATATTTGTTACGTATCTCTGCAAAGGAAAACGGTTTGATCAATTTTAAGAAAGAGTGCGAATTTGAAAATATGTATAACTCACTATTATATGTTTTGAGGATTTTTCACTAATTGTAAAGTTAAATATACACTCTAAATGCTTCTCACGCTCCACAACTCTCCCGTAACTTCACATATCATCGATTTAACCGTGAATTTAGTTGTAGATGTGAGCGTGAAACGATTTCTTTGTGTTGGTCGCTTAGCTGACGATATTCAGTCTTTGTTAATATTGAGACATAAACACCAGTGTCACTATTACTCCAAGTCCCTCCCACACCCACACCAGGCCCGTAGCCAGACTTTTTGAAGGAGGGAGGATCGTTTTGTGCTGAATGTGCACCTGCATAGCAGCCGGCAGGTCAAAGGTGTGCTGCATGCCTGCTATGGGGGTCTGGGTGTATGCATAGCAGCCAGGCACTGTATGCCTGCTATGGGAGTCTGGGTGTACGCATAAGCCACGTTAAGAAGCAGCACAAAACTTCTGAACTGCAAAGAATGACAGTTTGTACTGTTATTAAAGAACACACCGTGAGAAAGTGAACCTTTAGCCAGGTGGGGGGGGGGTCGTCTGACCCTCTGGACCCCCCACCTACCCCACCTGGCTACGTGCCTGCACACGGTCACACCACCTCTCAATTAACCGCTTTAACTGTAAATTTAACCGTAGAAGTGAATGAGTGGGACGACTTGGTTGTGTAGGTCACTTAGCTAACAATTTTCAGGCCTTCTTTGTGTTCAGACTTCAATATCATTTTCAGCATCAGTCAGAATCCCTGGCACACAGCCCTACGGTCAAACCACCTCACATATAACCGATTTAACCGTGAATTTAACCGTTAGAGACAAGGATATCGGGTGGAGTGCGTGTGGAGAGGGAGAGGGGCTACGTGCCTATCGATTCCGTCGTCTGCGCCTGTGTGGCAACATTGGCCATGCGTGTATGGCCCCTCACGCCCCTGTGCCTCTTTAGCACGAGTAGAGATAGTTTTAAAGCTGGTAGGAATGCTTTGTGATGTCCTGTTTGTCTATTATTATTATTATTATTATTATTATTATTATTATTCCAAGATGTAAAGAAGTTCTGTGATTATAAAGGTCTACAGGAATTTATTGTGAAGTGCTAATTGTTCTTTATTTTTAACTACTACTACTACTACCACTACTACTACTACTACTACTACTACTACTACTGTTATTATTATTATTATTGATCACCTTTGACGCCAGGTGGAAGTGATTTTAGAGATTATGTATTATTGAAAGAAATAATAATTTCCTTTTTTTTATTTTATTTTTGTCTGTCAGATATAAATAAAACTCTCTGTCTGTCTGTCTGTCTGTCTGTCTCTCTCTCTCTCTCTCTCTCTCTCTCTCTCTCTCTCTCTCTCGTCTTCTTCGTCATCTTCTTCTTGTTCTTCCTCCTCCTCCTCCTCCTCCTCTTCTTTTCTTCTTCTTCGTCGTCTCCTCTTTCTTCTTTATCTTCTACATCTTCATTTCCTTACTTCTTTCGTCTTTATTATTTTCATCATCTACTTCTTGCAGTTATCTATCTGTCTGTTTATCTATCTGTCCTTATCTGTGATCTGTGTATTTCTCAGGTAGGTCACATCTTAATCTATCTATATCTATCTCAATCTATCTTTCAGTCAGTATCTCTGTCTCTGTGATTTGTCAGTGTCGTTCAGTTAATCATATCTATCCGCCCATAAATCAATCTATCAATCTCTATGTCTTTATCAGTCAGTCTATCTACCTGTCTATCTATCAGTATTTATCTATCATACACTACATTTTAAGATCATACGGATTTTTAAGATATTACGTGATTTACATGAATTTTAGTCTGCCCTTTCGTCAGGATATCTCGTTTTCTGTGGCACAAATTTCATGTCTATTTTCTGGTGTTTAGGGATAACCGTAGTTGAGAGAGAGAGAGGGAGAGAGAGAGAGAGAGAGAGAGAGAGAGAGAGAGAGAGAGAGAGAGAGAGAGATAGTACACTCCTAAAATAAAGTTAAAATATACCGTACTTCCCCAGGTTTTGATCAAGGAGTGTTCAAGAAAGTAGACATCTCAGAAAGTGGACATCTTAAGAGGCTTGAGCATCCTCTACATAGGAACGCATCGCACAGGGCCTGGTAGGTGTGTGTGTGTGTGTGTGTGTGTGTGTGTGTGTGTGTGTTATTTTGTATGTGTATTTACCTCATATATATCTGTATTACGTATTATGTATCTGTCTGTTTATATGTATCTATTATGTATCTGTTTATTTGTATTTACGTGGTTGCGATCATCATCCACTCACTTGATGTAGTGCTGCCTACATCTTCCTTCACGTTTATCATTCCTTTTCTGTGTCTGTCCTCCTCTCTTCCTATTTCTCCCATCTTTCCTGTCACTTTTTATTACTCTTCTTTCCTTTTCAGTTGGCTTTACGTTGAGTGACAAGCCTAATGGTTTCATGTAAGCCAGAAAACCATTTACAGCGCTGGGTGGTAACCATATAACCAACCCAAACGTGTTCCTTACATGTCAACAAGTGGGTTGGCGGAGGGTTAGTGCCCCTCCCCGTAAAACAACTAATTCAAGGACATAGCCACCCCTTACGTGATTATGGCGTTTGGCTCTAGATAGATTTAAGTTCCCCATCATCAGTAATACACTTTCATCATCATCATCATCATCTTCATCATCATCATCATCATCATCATCATCACCACCACCACTCCTCCCTTCCCATCCTCCCGTAAGACACACTCATTAACATCACAAGAGCCCCGCTTTTTTTGTCCTTCTGCGAGACTTTTGTTGATTTGTCGTTGTAATTACGGGAATGTCAGGAAATCGTCGCAGGGAGGCATTTTTGCAGGTATGGGTGATGTGATACTTGGGTTCTCTCTCTCTCTCTCTCTCTCTCTCTCTCTCTCTCTCTCTCTCAGTATCTACGTATGTACTCGTATATATCTATCTATCTACTGTTTATCTTGTTTTTTAGGCAGTATGTAAGCTTGATTGTAGTCAGACTGGAGGGTAAAATTTGACTATAACCAAAGATTTATTCGTAACTTATAGCTAAGATGAGCCTGCTAATTAAAATTTAACTAGTAATCAAGGAGACTCATTTTAACTTATACCTAGGATCACACATTGTTAACGTAAATCAGAACAAGTGGCAAAGGAAAGTGTGTTGCGGTGACTCGCGTGTCGCTTGAATACGGGTGTTGATAAGTACTTGGGCAGGTGACTCGTCTAACACCTGATACCAGCTGCTGGCGATAACCAGCCTTATCACGGCATTAAGTGCTGCCCTGATAACACTGGTTTGGTGTCCTGACCTAATGATAATGATAATAAGAATAACTAGAACACGGTAAAAGTGTCCAAGGACATTTATGATACGGGAAAACTTGCCACAGCCATTGCCTACTAGACGCCAAACTGTAAAGGGACCTAATGGTCGTCATTGATCTTATGCATGTCACCTTAGGTCAGTTCAGTCTGTAAGTCCAGCAAGTTTGGTGGCTCTAGCTTTATTCTTTCATATTAAATAAGATGACTCTCTTCCGGAGTAGTCCAAAATTTTGGACCATAGGTGCTCTCAGAGAGTAATGATCCGATGTGGACTATATTAAGCACTGCATTGTGGCCATGTCCCAGGTACTGTATAAGCCACCAACATGTCAGCTCTTAACTGGTTCTTCCGCTTTTGTCTCACTTTTTGTTGGGGATGGTATCCGTGTTGCGGTGGTGGCATTGGTCAGATGAAGCCGCCAGCCAGCACTCTGATATGGCAAAGAATGAAGGATGTAACTCAAACGCTGGGCCAATGGCAGTGATTTAAGTCTTACCTAAAATAATGATTTTGACAAAAAGAAAACTTCCCATAGGGCTGTGGCAAGTTCTCATGATAATGGTAGTACCGGTAGTAACTGTAGTAATAGGTGCCATACCTTCCAAGCATCCAACTCTTAACACCCTGGCTTCTGCAACTCATTCTCAGTAATCATCTGCGTGTGCTCGATCAAAATTCGGTATCTAGACACAGAGAAGGAATTGAAATGTTTATTGTTGTAGGCTATGGTGTAATGTGCAACATAAGTTGCTGGTGAAGAGGTGTTACGTAATCTTTTTAAGCCAGAAAGTAGAATGATTGGGTAATAATAAGCATTAAGGTAATAATAAGTCATGGAAGAATTAATAAGCACGTATTTAAGCCTCACTTTTCTCAGTGTTCAGGGAACATTTAGAAAGATATACATTATGTGATATTCGGCCCATATTCTGAGCAATTAAGAATAAATTTTGCAGGAATGAGCACAGACGTAATTTTGTAGGGATGAACATAGATCTATTTATTTTACTGTAAGTCTCATATAGTCGAAAGGGGAAAAAATAGTGCTTGGATCTTAGCATAATAACGCCTTTTTGTGTGTAGGGTTGACAAGGCAGCTTTAGATAACTCAATAATCCGAGGCTCTGTTATCACGAGACTAACCTGGGAATTTCTCGCGCCGGAAAAAATCGCCGAAATAAATTGCTTAAGAGCCCGTAGTCGTGTGCTGGTACGAGTCATCGTGGCCATCAATGGATGAATCATGTGAAATTTTACTGAAACCCTCCCGAACGCTTCTCACAGTGGGATAAAATTAAGAGTTTCAATATATTTCGACGTTTGCCATAACCTTAGGCATTTGCGTGGGTGGGCCAGGGTCGGAATTGGGAATGTATAGAAGCGACGTGACGTTCGAGGTAATTACTTGGGTTATCCAGTAATGAGTTGTGCTAATGGCCTGGATTATCATTATCTTTACACGCTAATAATTCGCCTACGATAAAGTTTCCGATACAACCAAGTGCCAACCCAGGCAATGATGACGTAAGCGTGGTTCCAGCAGTTCCATTTATAAGCGATCCATATGATAAGAGTAATTATTCCTTAATCCGCAATCGTGGGCGGACTGAGTATAATAATAAACTTCTGAAAAATACACAGTTTTATTTTAGGAAGGACTATTTAGGAGGAGATGGAGGAGAAGCAAATGTGTGGGATGGAGAGATGTGGCAATGGCGACGCGCGCAGAGTATTCCGTCGGATCTGTCACTCGTGTTTGAGAGAGTATCGATTTTTGGCCAGTGTTCAGTTGGATACTGTTCATGCCACGAGTGGAATATGTTTCTGAGTGTTTAACCCTTGATTCCCCGAAGCTGTGTTAAGTGAGGCTCCCCGAACAGCGGCAAGATGACGAAGGACAGACTTGCAGCGCTGAGAGCAGTGAGTATGGAAGCAGCGTCGTCTGCACCTTCAGGGGCTCAATATGGCCCCAGGACCCTCACCTACACCCTCACCCACACACACACACGCCCCCCTGCCCTCTGGCTGTCACCTCCAGCAGCCATTGGTGCCCAATCCCTGATATTACCTCCCTGCCACTCTTGTCCTAGGGAGCACTGTTTGGAGTAAGGTTCTCATTTTTGCCACCTCACTTCCCCTCATTTAGCTAACACGCCCACTTTGCCAATAGCAGTCATTTCTACAGACACCAGTAAAATTACCTTCTTTAGCTTTTTTAATGTATATATCAAGTGAATTTTATCATTACCTAGCTAGCATCATTTCGGGAGCGATTTATCTCGTCTCCATATCCTTGCTCTCGTTTCCTTATGCCAACACGCCCACTTAGCGAATGTCATTTTCTCCGACATTGCCTAATCTATAATCGTTACCCTCTTTTTACCTTATACCAATGGAGTTTTGCATGAATATAATGAGCACCATTCTTAGTAAGGTTTTATCTCATTTCCACAGTCTTGCCCTCAGTTCATTTTGCCAACACCCACTTTGCACGTCATTTCCCCGAGCTTATTAGTAATTATTGCGGTTAGGTTATTATGCATTGTGAATTTTACCCTGGCCTAGTGAGCATATATTTTATTTTTTATTATTTTAAAGGTTTTAATCTCATTTCCACATCCTTGGCCTCATTTCATTTTGCAAACACCCAGTTCGCGAATGTCATTTTCTCGAACATGGTAAATTATCCGAGTTAGGTTATAAGCGCTGTGAATTTTACCCTAGCCTGGTCAATGGCATTTTGGGGGATGGTTTTGATCACATCTCCACATCCTTGCAATTTGATCTCATTTCATCACATCACCCACATTTCATTTTCGTCTCCTCATATCTTTCCATTTCCACCTTAATGGCAGTTTTATAATTGTAATCCCTCCTGTTATCCCAAAGTAGTGTAAGCTGGGGGAGGGTAGCGGAATGGCAGGGGGCAGGGCGACATGGAGGCGATTTGTTTGTGGTCACCCCTTACAGGATTGAGGTGTGTGACTGTAGATAGATAGTATTATTTTATTGAGCATCCTTTGGGGGGAAAGGTTTTGATCTCATTTCCACACCCTTGTCCTCGTTTCATTTTACAATCATGTCCACTTTGTGGATTTGTCATTTCTTCCTTTAGTAACAAATTTATCTTTTGTCCTGGCCAAGTGTGTGTCATTTGGGGGGAATTTTTATATATTTATTTATATATTTCCACACCTTTGCCCTCATTTCATTTTATTAACACACCCACTTTGCTAATTTCTGTCATTTCCTCCAGCACTAGTAAATTTATCTTTCTACTGTTTAGATTATAGCTATATGGTACCGAGGGAATTTTGTCCTTACCTATAGTCCACTTATTGCAGCTTGGCAGAGATATTTGTCCTTTTGCAGCCCACTTTCAGTAGCTCAGTGGCAGAATATACCGTACTATGGCTCTACATCCTTTCCATAGCGCTTTTTTGTGACTAGCACCATATTTGAGTAATTTTTTTTTTCTATTGTTGATCTCCCCCCCCCCTTTTTTTTAATACGATATATTATAATGTTATTCTCTTGTTATAAGTTGGCATTCTAGATAGAGAGATGATGATAGTTTATCTGTCTGTCCATAGCCAGACGCCATAAATCCGTAAGGAGCGGCCATTTGTCTTTGAGTTATGCCCAGTTAAATTGAACAGAGTGTGGCGAGCATCACTGGGGGAAGTTTACTTATTTATTTTTTCCATGACCTAATTTCTTTTTGGGTCGGGTCCCATGACCTCACCAACACCCTCATTTATTCAGGAACACGCCCACTTTCCTTGTATGCGTCACCAGTGTCGTTAAATGTAGCCTGATGAATTAATTCTCGTTTGTACCCCTACCCACCATCCTGTAGTAATGAGTATAGTTAGTTTCATTTCTTTTCATTTATAAAAGCCTCCCTGTTCAGTCTCTTATCCCTGAGGTCACACCGTATGACACGATAATCAGTTCTCATGATCCAGATCATACCGTTACATCTATAGTTCCTTCACCTTGACGTGGCCCAGATTTTCGTCCCTTTGCAACTGATTTCACATGCTGTTTAGCCTATCCTGGCATCTTGAAATGAATGGATCTCAGATTTGGCTGTCTCTTGGTTTGTGTTTAGCTTTTCTTGGAGGGAATAATCTTGCTTGCTTCTGGCCCTAGGCTCCTTCTTTTATGCATTAAAAAAAAAAGCATAATATTACTTCCTTTCCGTATCATAGCACTTCTTTGTGACTAGCATCATTTTTTACTGTTGATCTCTTGTTACGGCTCTATATTGAAGGTGGAGAGAAGGCAGTTTTATACCAAGTTAGAGTTTTCATAGAGTCATCATTTATTTCATTCATTACCGTACAACATTTTAGAGATTCAAGCTTATTTCCTCGAAGTCTTAAGATGTGTTCACCTAATGAGTGTAATTGTATGTGAGAGTCTGGTATATTTGAACACTTACCATAATTTTTTCCATCTTAATCTTCGCTGATTCACTTTCACACGCTGCATGCGGATATATATAATTACCGGTATATATGCAGTTGATATCCTGTATTTGTTTGGGAAATTGGTTCATAACTCAAAAAAAATTCATAAGTTGTTAAGTCACTGTAGCTAGTTGGTTTGTTTTTATCTGTGGAACTTGGCCACACCTATAATGGAATACTGTACTGTGTCGCTTCTTGAAATCCAATGTGTCCTGGTTTTGAGGTAGGAATGACTCTCCTTGGTTTCTGGTCAAATTAACCTGCTGATCTAACCACACATGGCCATCAGCTTAATATGAAAGGGGTTAGGAATCTTTGTCAGGTTAGAGTACCGTAAGTGCACTGTAATACCCACAACCAGATATTTATGACTTACTGGTGACCTCAGATATAAACTGACATACCAGTGTTGTACCAAATGCTTCAGGTGAATTTAATAGTAGTGCTTATCTCAGTAAAGTTGAGTTCGTATCTCAGTAGAGGTCTTACCCGTGAAAGTCCGTAACTGATAAATTCTTCTGGGATTCCATATTGAAGGAATTTATTCAGGTAGTATTGAACCCCATCAGCCCTAAATGTACATCCTGAGCTGCACAAAATTGATAGGAGATAGAATTATGGTAGTATTTGCAACCCCAGGCCCATTTGAATGTGAAGGTAACTGCAGGCCAAAGTTCCCCCTCTTCTGCAGTCCACCATCCTCCTCTCAGGGGATAGGGACTGGATTGTACAGGAACAAAAAGTCATTCCCTGGCTTAGTAGGTGTAGAAAGATACCCATATCCTTGTCCTTAACCCTCTCAGTACGAAGATTCATTTTGCAGATGATCCCTGCCAAATTTTGCCATATAATTCTGTTTAGGAAAGATTTTTTGAGCTGGAGAGGTTAGATTTTCTCTACACCAGACCCATCTATGTGAGAAGTCTTTCCCAAATAAAATAAAACTGGGGGAGGGAAGAAAAGATTTAAGATAAGCATCAGACCCATGCCACGTTGAGTACACCGCTTCCCGTCCGATCAGCGAAGTTAAGCAACGTTGGGTCTGGTTAGTACTTGGATGGGTGACCGCCTGGGAACACCAGATGCTGTTGGCATCCCTACGAGTCAAGTGGGGTTGGTGGAGGATTAGTGCCCCTCCCTGTAAAACAATTAACTCTAAGCCTTTGGCCACCCCATTTGGGATACATGGTGTCTGGCAATGAATGAATGAATGAAATCAGACCCAAGAGGTTAATTTCTCTGTTACACTTTGCATCTGTCTTTGGTCAATAACACACACTCCTTTTCATTATATATTTGTCATTTGTATCAATTTGTTATGGTTTCATAGTCATTTAAGACACTTGGGAGTATAGTGGTTAGAAGGCCCTGGTTGTAGTGATGGCTATGGATTGGCTAGGCATGAGGAGGTGATTGTAGGTCTTTAGATCATGTACTGCCATCATGGGAAGTAAGCTGCTCATAGACCATTAAACATACCATACTGGGCTATTAAGTGGGGTAAAATGGGATTAGATGTTATTGTGTTTATCATAGGGATTTAGATTATATTTCTTTACCATAGGGATTTAGATCATCTTTTCCAGACTCTGTGGTTTAATTTCCCAAACTCACCATCATGAGATATCAGTACATTTTTACTTCCAGTGTGTAGTATTCATAGGTGTAATTGACTTTTCTTCTGTGGTATTTCCTTTGCAAGTTTTAAACTGTTGGGTCTGGAAGTGTAGCCATCCCAGTTCGTTATCATTTGCAGAATGGTGGAATATAATGTCAGAATTGAATAACCACCAGAAAAAACATATTTGAACATTAAAGCCATTGAGAATGGACTTTGAAAAATTTACTGGCTTTATGGATGTACTGTACCACACTCTGTTGTTGAGGATAATTGTAGATAAGATTTTCCTATATTTGTTTATCAGCTCTTCACTCTTAGTCGTTCACCGATTCCCTTACAAATGTTCAGAAGAATTTCATATGATTGTTCTTCAGTTCTTCATTCTGGCTCATTCACAGGCTCCCCTGCCAGTGTTTATTATTATTGCCATCCTTTACAGATTCATAGAAATTTTTTGGTTGATAGGCATTTTATGTTAATTTCGTAAAACCTGAAGTACGATACTCTACGTACTGTCTTAACAAATGCAGTTTTAGGTGATGTTTTGGTCTGTTGGTAGTGCTTTTAGGTGTTTAGGCCACACTTCAAGCCCTAAAGGTGACTTGAGGCTTTTCTGTAATACCAAAAACTGATGATGCCTAGGCTTTTGAGGTTTGGGTAAGATTGTGAGGACTTAAATGATGGTTTGTGGCCCATTTCATGGTGTATGCTGTTGATTAAGAGTTCTGGTAATTTTACCAACACAGAACACTGTTTTGAACGTGTTCATGAAGGCTGTACAGGCAAACCCCAGCTTAATGGTGCAATTGGTTAAGTAAAAACCCATGGCTAGGATCGGTATCGTATGTTGGGGTGGATCTAACTTGTAAAGTATAGGGATGCATTTTTGAGCCTTGGGTTTCCCCTGCAACACCAAGTCCTAAACCCACCCAAATGAGTCCAAAAACAAGTTTCTGGCTCACCCAAATATCTTTAAAACAAGATAAACTAAGCATAAAAGCAGTTTATAACTCACCTAAACACAAAAATAAAATCAGAAAATCAAATAAAAGTCTGGAAAAAATAAAACTTACAGTAGTAAACTGTACCCCAAAATGACAATGTTCACCTCACCTGTGACTAAAACACATTAGCAAATCTAAGTCTAAGAACAGTTTATAAATCAACCAAAACACAAAATTGTCTAAAATATCATAAAAAACAGTAAAAAAAAAAAAAAAAAAAAAAAATTATTATACCAGGATTTGGCCATCATTTGGTGGGGTAGGGTGGTATTTCTACCCTCATTGCTGTGCCGGGGTATCACATCGATGGGTGTCATATCTCAGGGTCTGCCTGTATTAGATCCCTCCAGTTTGAAAAGTCTCGTGGTGTTTACGTTTACGAGATGATTGTCCGTGTGCAGAAGGTGTTTTCACTTGGTGGCAGTGCTCCATGTATTTTGATCTTGAGCCGATTCCCTCTTCAGTCTTCATTCCCGGATGCAAGTCCTTATCCTTCTAAGTTGGAGTAGAATCATCCGCTGGTTACTAGAATTTAAAAATTAACATGCTAAGGATGAATTGACTCCCATACTAATGCTTATATGATACATTCTTAGCTCGATAGATTTGTCTGGCTTTAGCTAGATGAGAGCACAAGAGTTTTCCTTGCCATGAAAGGGTTAATGGTGATAGTATGACAGTATTAGCATTCAAGCTCCTGTGACTCACCCTGCTAGATAGCCTAAAGTTGTTTGGCTTTAGATGGAATGTAGTACTAGAGGGTTAGAATGGTTGCACATATGTCCCTTCTCTCTCTCTCTCTCTCTCAATAACGGCTCTACAATCTCGTTACGTATTACTAGGTACCATACCATACTCAGATTCACTTAACATGACCCTGATTTTCATCCTTTTGTCGCTATTTCATTCAGCTCATTGGGAAAAGAAGACAGCACTATGCCTCTTCTTCCTTTTCCTAGCACTTCTTCTTGATTAGCATCTTATTCTGCAGTAGTGTAAGTGTCATGTTTCATTCTAGCATTTAAGTTGGAGAGATGGCGATTTTTGACCAAGTTAGAATGAAAAGGGTATGGTAATGTGTCCGTTATACTTTCTTTACCTCTCCACTCTGATATCTTAATTCTTCCTTCATGCTACTACCATATAATTATATTCAGCTTATTACAACCTGTAGTAGTGAAGGAGTTACTGGTTACAGTACATCTAACTCCTCCAGTTCGGAAAATCCCTCCCAAGCTGAGGAAAAAAGAGTGACAGAACAAAAAAAAAAAAGTAATGAGATGGAAGTGGTTAGTGAATGTAATTTTAGGTTCTTTTGGTTCTGTATTTCCTGAACCATACTGTAACTTTATTTTTTAAACCCTTTCATTACAATGATGCAGTGTTTGTTTAATTCTTGCTGTGACCAGAGGAATTTATTCCAACTTTTGGGAGGCCTCTCATTGCAGAAACATTCCTTGACACTGATGTGTAGTGTCTTCGTGATCAGATGTCTGTTGTAAGATGACTGAAATAATTTGGTGGTAGCAAGAGAAAAATGTAAAGGGCATCACTAGAGGAAATGTGAAATTACAGTATTTGATTTGGTCACAAAACTGTAGCTACATACAAGCATTTCTGGCCATTAAAAGACCGAGGATAAGATGGAGGGGAGAGGTATATGAGAGATGAGGGTGTAAGTTGGGGGAAGGGCAGCAGAATGGCAGATGATAGGAGGGCATGGAGACAATTTGTTTGTGGCCACTCCATATGGGATTAAGGCATCTGGCTAGAGATGGATTGATAGAAAAGCCGCACCTTAAAATTTCTAGCATGACATCACTTGCTGCTACAGATATACAAGTCTTTGGGTAGGTGGGGACGCTCACCTTCCATGCACTCGTATGGTGCTTTGGGTGTCTGCCTTCTCCTCTCGTTTATCCTTCCTCTTGTGTCTTTCTTTCCTTCATTCTTTTCACTACCTTCTGCCTGCGGGTGACTTTACGCTCCCTCTTCTTTTTTTCTTTCCTTTATTCTTTCCCCCTCCTTTTGCCTATGGTTGACTGTACACTGAGTGACAAGCCAAATGGTTTCCTGTACACCAGAAACCATTTACTGTGGTGGGTGGTAACCATGCAACCAAATTATGGCGCCTGGTGGTTTAGTGAGTAATTACAGCGCTCCAGTCAGCTTGAGCGTGTGTAGGTTTATATCCAAGGGATGGTTGGGGTTCCTTGCTCACGTAATGCCACTCACCTTAAATGTCAGGATCAGCTTGCCTTGCCCCGGGCTTCTGTGCTCCTCATACATGGGGCAAATGATGGTTGGTTGGATGGACTGAAGTACTGTAGTGTGTTCTACTAGGTGAAGAATATAGTATGACAACTACTGTAGGTGGTAGGTGGTGGCAACCATCATTCACTCACTTGATGTAGTGCTGCCTACTTCTGCCTTATCCTTTATCATTCTTTTTCTGTGCCTGCCCTCCTCTCTTCCTATATCTCCCGTCTTTCCTGTCACTTCTTATTGCTCTTCTTTCCTTTACAGGTGGCTTTACATTGAGTGACAAGCCAAATGGTTTCCTGTAAACCAGGAAACCATTTACAACGCTGGGTGGTAACCATATAACCAACCCATACGTGCTCCCTACGTGTCAACAAGTGGGTTGGTGGAGGGTTAGTGCCCCTCCCCGTAAAACCAAGAACTCAAAGTCAAATGGCCACCCCTTACAGGATTATGGCGTCTAGCAATAGATAGATAGAAACTAGAATAAGATAGCTACAGTACAAAATTCTTACTTTTTCCCAGCAGTAGGTGATGTGGTATAAATATCTCAGTGTTTGTTGGTTATCATGTCTCTGTAAAATTTGCCGTCAAGCACAATTTCGTGGACCTGCAGATTAATGAGGTTAATTTTCTGCTAGGTTTCGGTATGTACTTAGCCACACCTATGCTCTCACCTTTGTACATTTTGTCTTCCTTGCTTGTATCATTCATTTTTATTTAAGTATGGCTCCTTAATACATTAGACTATTTCTGTGACTTTATTGTGTACTTTCCTACCAAATGAACACTGTTTCAGTTTTGAGATACCTATAATTTCAAAGTTTGTGGCATCTTGGGGTAACGAATAAACTTTTAGTGGGTTTACACCAGGTTGAGGAAAGTTTTATGAAGTGCAGTGATTAGATATAGCCTGTGTAACTCTTTCGCTACAACTGGTTTGCTTTCATTTGATGGAACTGGGTCACTTACACGATGCAGGGACTACCGGTACCGTACATCGCAGTGGCTTGAAATTTGATGAGTTTTTTGTGAGATAGGAATGAGTGTTCTTGGTAACTCGTAAAATTTACCCCCCAATCTAGAGCTGAAAAAGATGCAGGATTGTTTGTCAGGTCAGAAAAGCTACATAGTAATAAAGGTCTTCCCTGATTTTAAAACAATATTCAGGAGGTAGCATAATTAAAATGAAAAAGATATCAAGGAAATGGTTAATGAGGAGATTAGTAATGCCTGTAGCCATTTAACTCTGAATATGACGTGTTTTTGATGTGAAAGAGGTAGCTAATTGTCATGATCTCATAATGGCTGCACTTATACGCATGCTTTTTTTCTCTAATTATGTATCATCTGTGCTATCCATTACACTTTCATAAGTGGTTCATATTGCAAGGTCTCTATATCTAGTGATGTTTTATTGAGCTTAGTTTTGGAATAGATTTTGTTATATACAAGGCAGTTTCCTACGCCCTCACCTATTTTTTTATTTTTCTATTATTATTTTCTTCTACCATCCATAGTATTGTGTTACTAGTCCAAGCTTCTCTCTCTCTCTCTCTCTCTCTCTCTAATTCCCTAATGTTAAATTAAGTTTCGTTTTTGGTAAGATTTTTTGTTATACTGCTGGCTACCCCTACACCCTCACATGATTTTTTTCAATAATTATTCTCTGTACCATCTAACTATTATTCCATGACCCCAGTATCCCAAGTTGGTGATGACCTAATGAGCATAAGTGTGGGTAAAGTTTTATTGGTGTAATTCTGAGAGAGACCTTTATTGAGTTGAGGCAGGAGGTTGAGTACTTTCTTTTGTGAATAATTTTGTCCAGTGGCTGACAGATTGTGAATTTAATATGAAGATGTAAGACATCAATTTACAGAAGAGGGTAGAGGCTACTGGGGAATCTGTGCTTGTCTATATTTATCAGTCTTTTAAACTATCTATGTGTTGACGGGGAAGTACTGTGGGCGGGAAATGGAAAGACGTTGATGCGCTCCTTACAATTTTGTCATGGATATTTTTTCCCTATAAAGACCAATATAAGGATACTGTAGAATAATTCCATGTCTCATTTTCTTATTATTGCAATATAATAATATAGAAGGAATTAACGAGAAGGGAACAATCGAAAGTTTGTTAATATCTGCAATGTGAATATTTTCTGTGGATCACATACGATACGGAGGATGCATTAGGCGGGAAAACGGTGACACTTTGAAGCTACAGTTGCGAGCTGAGAGTTTTCTTTGATTATTTGGTGTTTCTCAGTCCAGAATTTTGTCTTGACACAAAAATGTTATATATGAAGTTGTGTAGATCATCTGGATCCAAAGTTTCGCAGGAATTGGACCTTTTGGAGTGTGAAATACGTGAGTAATGAGTTGCAGATTTGTCTTGTTGCAGTGAATTGTTTTAATTGAATACCTGATTGATTTATCTGTCAGCCTCACTTAAAGGGCAAGTTTATCGCCACACAATATTAATTATGGTTTTGGAACTGTGCCATTAGTAGTATTTATACGGTAATTATTATCTTAAACCTGACTTGAGGGACAAGGTTATAAATACCGTGTTTGCTTACAGTATTTTTATCATTATTTTGTCTCCTTTCTGAGGTTGGTGAGGAATATGTCTGTCCATCCTGTAGCTGTGTCTGTGTATCAATTCATCTTTCTATATATAGCTGGATGTCACAGTCTCAGATGTATTTTTTTTTGAAGTCGGGAAAAACGTTTGGGGGGAACCTTGTCGAGGACTTTGTTGCACAGAAAACCCTATGTATCCTATATTGCATAAAAGCCAAGGATATATGTACCAGTAGTAGGATAATTCCATATCTCTTGTTCTTACTGCAGTAATAATCAAAAGGAATTAAAGAGAAAGAAACGATCGAAAGTCTGCTAATATCTGGGGTGTAGATATTTTAGCTGGATCACATACGGAAGACGCAGTAGCGGGAAAATGGTGACACTTGGAAGCTACGGTTACGAGCGGGAAGTTTTCTTAAGTTATTTAGTGAATTTCAGGCCAGAATTGTGTCGTAACTAAAAAATACTGTATTTGAAGTTGTGTAGATTATCTCGACCCAGATTTGTGCGGGAATTGGACCTTCTGGAGAGTGAAATATGTGAGTAGTGAGTTGCAGCTTTAAGTTGTATTGCAATGAATTGTTTGAAGTGATTACCAAGTCGATTTCTCAGCTAACCTCACTTGAAGGGCAAATTTATCACTACACAGTATTAATTATGGTTTGGGAACTGTGTCTTTAGTAGTATTTATGAGTAGTATCATCTCGGCAAACCTGACTTTTGAAGAGTAAGGTTATCATTACGGTGCTTGTTCAGTATTTGTACCTGTATTTTTTCTCTATGGAAGAGGTTGATGGGAAATATATCAGTTTATCTTATATTTGTATTATATCATGCATGTATGTATCTTTCTGTCTATATTAAACGTAATATATATTTTTTGAAATAGGGAAATATGTTTTTGCGGGCAGTTGTGATGGGCGTTCATGCATAGAAAACCTTGTAATTATTTTGTTTTTTTATAGTGAAAGTTAAATAATGCTCTGTTTTACAGCAGTAATAATAATAATAATAAAGGAATTAACAAGAAACGATCGAAAGTTTATCTGGGAACATGTGGATCACGTACGGAAGAAGAAGACGCATTAGGCGGGAAAACGGTGACACTTTGAAACCACGGTTATAATCGGAAAGTTTTCTTAAGTTATTTAGTGCATTTCAGGCCAGAATTGTGTCGTAACTAAAAAATATCATGTTTGAGGTTGTGTAGATCATCTCGACCCAGAATTGTGCGGGAATTGAACCTTCTGGAGTGTGAAATACGTGAGTAGTGAGCTGCAGCTTTGTGTTGTGTTGTAAGGTATTGTTTGAAATGATTACCAAGTTGATTTCTTGTCTATTACGCTCGCTTGAATGGCAAATTTATCCCTACACAGTATTGATTATGGTTTTAGAATTGTGGCTCTCGTAGTGTTCATAGTTATTGTATCATCTCGGCAAACCTAACTTGAAATACCGTGGGTAGTGAGTTGCAGCGCTGAGTTTGCCGTGGATTGTTTGAATTGCATACGAAGTTGATTTTTCTCAGGTGGCCTCGCTTGAAGGGCAGTTTTATTAGTACAGATTTAGTTATGGACTTGTATCATCATCATCATCATCATCATCATCATCATCATCGCACTTTTAATTTATTAGTATAGTGCTGATAATGTAACTAATTATGATCTCTACCGCTTTTTTTTTACCCTCATCATCATCTAATTAAAAACGCAAGATTATCAGTACAATGCTATGTATAATATTGGAAGTGTTCGTTATTTTTGTCAGTACTTGAAGGTAATCAGAACAGTGCTAGTCATGATTTTTAAAAGCCTCCACCACCACCACTACTTACTACTAACTACTACTACTACTACTACTACTACTACTACTATTCTACTACTACTACCACCATCATGGTTTAGTTGACGTAAATCTTTATCGTTGAAGGAAAAACAGTAACGAACTAACGGAAGCTTGGTTGATATGAATCTCTCTCTCTCTCTCTCTCTCTCTCTCTCATTTCTCATTTATAGAGGTACACTTTGATTACGTGATTAATTTATGGGTTAATGATACGCCCTATTTTGTAATTCATTGTTAGGTATAATCTCAGTTTGATCTTAAAATATTCATCATTATTTTGAATGCTGAGTGGGAACGATATGTGATCGGGTGTAAGAGAGTCGGGGGAGGGGAATCTGCCACATAGAAGCCTTATATATGTAGTGAGAATATTAACAGTGATTCGTATTTTCTATGACGGACTTCGTAACCCCACTTCCGTAGCGATTTATTTGGAGTATTATTTCTCAGTGTTTGTAGATGGCGTCATTATTATTATTATTATTATTATTATTATTACTGGTACAAGAGGATGTGAATGTGAAATGTTAATCGTTATGTATATGCTACCTTGATCCTCCCTCCCTCTCTCTCTCTCTCTCTCTCTCCCCTCCTCCTCTTTGTCTCAGCAAGCCTCCTCTTCCCTCTTGACCTTCCCCTCCACACCCTCTCACCTTTCCTCCTCTCCTCCAACCATAGGCGTTCACACTCACTATTTTTTCTGCTTTTTCTCTCTATTCCCACCACTCCTCTTCCTCCCAATCTCATCTTCCTCTCCTCCTCTTCCCTCCCCTCACCCTCTCGCCTCTCCTCCTCTCCTCCAAGGTCTCTCTGTAGGCTTTCACACTTTGCTCCATTTTTTCTTCTTTCCTCCTCCTCCTCCTCAATCTCATCTTCGTCTCCTCAGTCTTCCTCCACTCTCACTCTCCGCCTCATCCTCGGCCTCCCTCCCCTTGCGCCACCAAAACTTTCTTCACTTGCAATTCCCTCGGCAGTCTCTCCACCCTACCCTACCTCATTAGAGAGAGAGAGAGAGAGAGAGAGAGAGAGAGAATTACTGAGTTCGTCTTCTCCCAGTTATTTTGTCTAAACTCCTTTCTATATTTGCGTCTTGGTTTATCACGTAATCTTTATCATTAGATCACTCATCACTTACTCCTTCCTTTATCACTTGCTTTTCGTCATCACTCACTCATCACTTATTCTCTTCTTTATCAGTTAGGCTCTTCTTTGTCACTTATTCTCTACTTTGTCACTTATTTGCATCTTTATCACTCTGTCTCTTCTTTGTCACTAATTTGCTTCCTTAACACACTCTTCTTTGTCACGTATTTTCTTTGTCAGTCTTTTTTGTCACTTATTCTCTTCCGTATCACTTAGTCTTCTTTGTCACTTTTTATCACACTCTCTTCTTTATCTGTAACTAATTTCTTTATCACATTCTTTTCATCATCACTCACTCATCACTTATCCTCCTCTTTATCATTTAGTCTTCTTTATTACTATCAGTTACTCTATCATTCTCTTTATCACATTAGTTTCATCACTCATCACATTTCTTTACACACCAGTCTCTTCTTTGTCACGTATTTTCTTCTTTATCAGTTACTCTATCATTCTCTTTATCACATTCTTGTCTTTATCACTCATTCTCTTATCACCTACTTTCGTCTCTGATTTCCCCCCCTGCTTCCTTTGATCCTTTCTTTGCCATTCATTCAGTTTTTCATGTCTCTCTCTCTCTCTCTCTCTCTCTCTCTCTCTCTCTCTCTCTCTCTCTCTCTCTCTCTCTCTCTTTTTTAAGGCCTAGATGTTGAAGATTTATGCATTAGTTTTCCAGAGTTATATTTTAATGTTGCGGTAATTTTAAGATGCTTATTCTCATTCCCTCCCCATTCTCGTTATCGCCCCCTCTCTTTCCCTCCCCCTCCTCTCTCTTCTCTTCCCCTCCTCTCCCTGCCTAACCTCTTCTTGCGTCGGTCTGTCCTCTTCACACAAATACACCCCCTATCTCTTTCATCGGCTATGGAGAGAGAGAGTGAAAGAGAGATTCATCAGACACCATAATGTGAGCATAAATGTAAGATGTTGAGAGAGAGAGAGAGAGAGAGATTCAGTGATGGGGAAGTGATGAGAGAGGGAAACGGGGGACTGACAGACAGCGGAAAATACAGGGAGGAAGGATATGAAGAATAGAGGAGGAGGAGGAAGGAAAGGATAGGAGGGAAAATGAGAGGAGAGGTAGGAGAGAAAATCTAATAAAGGAAGAAAAAGGAGATGGGAAAGGGGGAGAGGAGGAAAGGAAGGAGAGAAGGGTGAGGGAAGGAAAGGAAGGGAGGGGGAGAAGAAGAGGAGCAACAGGAAGAAGAGGAGGAGGGATTAACGAAAGGAAAGAGGAAATTAACAAAGAGGAGATAGGGATTTGAGGAAGAGAGAGAGGTTAGAGAAATTGGAGGAGGGAGAGTGGTTATTTTTATGACTGGAGAGACCGGAGGAAAATGAGAGAGTATTGACAGGAAGGCGGACATCACGTGTAGAGACCCCAGGTTACTTTGTACTCTCTCTCTCTCTCTCTCTCTCTCTCTCAACATCATTTATTAAAAAAAAAAATGTCTTCCTCTTACATTCTAATTCTTTGTTTTCTTCTTTTCTCCTTCCCTCCTTCCCTCCCTTCAGTCTCCGTTTTACCATGCGATTCTTCCTTCTTCCCCCACTTCCTGTTCCTCCCACCCTCCCTTTTCCTCTTCCTCTTCTCTCTCTTCTTCCTCTTTCTCTTCTGTGGCCCCTGACTCACCCTCTCTCTGTCACTCCATCCATCCCATTGAGTCATCCTTGAGTTCTTCACTGCCTATTCCGTCTTCCTTCCTCTTTTCCTCCTTCACTTCTTCCTCTCTTCTGTGGACTCGGCACCTCTTTCCTCTCGTGAGTCACTCCATCCTTTCCAGTGAGTCATGTTATCATTGACATTTCATCACTTCCTCCTCCTCCTCCTCCTCCCTTCCTTTTTCCTCTTACTTCTTCACTTCTTCCTTCTCCTCTCTTCTAGTGACTCTCGACTCACCTCTTTCCTCTCTGACTCGCTGTTTCCTTCCTCTGAGTCAGTCACTGTGGTTCTTACTTCCTCTTCCTCCATTACATATCTTCTTCCCTCTCCTTCCGACACACTTACTTTAGCCTCTCTTCTCTTTTCCTCTGTTCCTTCTTAAGTCTAGCCATGAGAGAATTCCTGTTTCGTCTCTTCCCTTTCCTCCTCCTCCTCCTCCTCCTCCTCCTCCTCTTCTCCCTCGCTGACTCACCACCCTCCTCGCTGAGTCACTGTATCCTTCCCTTTGAGTCACCTTGAATTGGTTCACTTCCTCTTCCTCCCTCCCTTCCGCTTCTACTATCTACTTCCCATCTCTCTCTCTCTCTCTCTCTCTCTCTCTCTCTCTCTCTCTCAAAAGGATCCATCAGTCTCTCTTTACACATAACTTGTCCCCTTCTTAGCATGACTGACACCCATCCACCACTACACCCTCACCCTATCCCCCCTCCTCTCCCTCTCTCTCCTCCCCTCCCCTCCCTCTCTCCTCCCCTCCTCTCCCTCTCTCTCTCCCTCACCACCACACACATGCAAACAGACAGCAGGTGGTCCTTTCAATCCTTCTGTCATCTTTTTACTCCTATCTCCTTCCCTTCCCTTCTTTTAATATCGCTTTCTCTTTCCTTCCCTTCCCTTCCCTTCCCTTCCCATCACTTCCCTCCCCTTCCTTCCCCTTCTCATCACATCCCCTCCCTTCCTTCCCCTCCCATTCCCGTCTTTTAGTCATCATTTTCCATTCCTTTCCTTTATCATCCTTATCCGTTGGGTATTCTTATCCTGCTCGTTTTATTTCCACTATCCTTCCTCTCTTCACTCCTGTCTTCAGTTCCTCAGCCGGTTTCTGTTCTTTTGTCCATCTCTCTCTCTCTCTCTCTCTCTCTCTCTCTGTCTCTCTCTGTCTCTCTCTCTCTTCGGTTGAGTAATGAAATACGGCTTATGTTCAAGTGATATTGCTTTCTGTCAGCGCTGAGAGAGAGAGAGATTTTGTTTATATATCCTTGTGAAAATTCGTACACGTGTATATGTTGAATGTGTGTGTGTGTGTGTGTGTGTGTGTGTGTGTAAAGCGATAAAAGAATAAGTAGGAAGAAAAAGTGTATTCATGCTGTATACATGTATATGAGCATGTATGTATGTACCGTGTGTATGTATGTATGTGTGCGTGTGTAGTAGCGGTAGTTGAGTCAGTGAGTATGCAAGAGTGCAAGATTAGGTCGTGCAGGAAGAGGGGTGGTGTGTTGCAAGGAGAGGGGGGGGGGAGTTGCAAGGGGAAGTGGGGTGACTATACTCTTTTCACTCGTACTTGGCTAAAAATTGCCATCTCTCCATCCTTAGCGCTTAGTTGTCATACCGGTAATACACTAGCTAACATTTGTGTGAGGTGCTAGTCACGAAGAAGTGCCATGGGAAAGGATGTAGAGTTGTAGCATTGTCTTATTCTGCCACTGACGGAAAATAAGCTGCACAAGGACGAAAATCTTGGCCAGGTCAAGGTGAAAGGAGGAGAGGTGCAAGGTGAAGACTTTTAGTAGGGTGTTGCCTTGTTGGGCGTGATATTTGTTACCTTCCGACTTGTTGTTATTTAGTTAGAGGGGGAGGAGAGGTTATATAGGTGGGGGAGGATTGAGGAGGGGGTGTTACGGTGGGTGGGGGAGGAATTGATAGAAGGGGAGAGGTACAAGGTGAAGGTTCTGTGTTGCATGACGTTTTGTTCAAGGATGTTTGGTACCTTCTGACTTGTTTTTATTTAGAGAGGGGGAGGGGAGGTTATAGATGGGGGAGGATAGAGGAGGGGTGGTGTGGTGGGTGGGGGAGAAATTGGGAGGGGAGAGGTACAAGGTGAAGGTTCTGTGTAGCATGACTGTTTGCTGAAGGATATTTGTTATCCTAGGACTTTGTTATTATTTTGGTGAAGGGTGGGGGGGTAGGTAAAAGGTGGGGGAGGATGGAGCAGGGGTAGTTGTGGTGGTGTAGTGCGTAGTGGGAGGAGAGGAAGTTGAAATAGTGGGAGAGTTGCAAGGTTAAGGATGTCAGTCGCATGATTTTTATTTTGTTGTTTTTCTTCAGGCTTCCTTTTACCTCTAGATTATTTTTTGGGGCGTTAAGGTCCGTAATGTTACTGTATTTGGAGATTGTTAACATCTCTTCCTTAGCGATTTATTCTTTACTCCTCAGTACCCCCCCCCCCTTTTTTTTTTGTATTCGGTTTAAGGCTCGTATTATAGGTGGTTTTAGAGATTCTCGACGCTTTATCCTTAGCGATTTACTTTTTTACATTACATCTCAATATCCCTCTGTACTTTGTGTGTGTGTGTGTGTGTGTGTGTGTGTGTGTGTGTGTGTGGAGGGAGAGTTGCATGGAAGGGTTGGTGGGGTGTGGTAGTGGGTGTTGGGGTGGGATGGAATGGGTTAGGATGGGAGGGGGAGTGGGGTAAGGCAGAGTAGGGTAAGGTATAAGGCTTGATAATGGTGGATTATTGTACAGAGAGGTAGTAGGTCGTGTAAGGTAGGGTGGAAGGTTGGTTAGGGGTGTAGGGTGGGGTGAGTGCTTGGGGATTGGGATTGGGTAGGGGTGGATGGAAGGAAGGTTTTAGGGTGGGTGAGTGTAGCGGTGATCGAGGTGGGGAGGGAGGGCAGGGTAAGCCGGGATAATGGAAGGAATGGGGTGGGTGAGTGGAGTTGCGGTAGAGGTGGGGAGGGCAGGGTTGTGGTGATGGTTTGGTAGGGTAGGGTAAGCAGGGATGGGGTAGATGTGGGTAAGAGAAGGGGTAGGGTGGTGGTGGTGGGGTTTGGAAGGAAAGGTTTGGGGTGGGTGAGTGGAGTGGTGGAAGGGAGAGTGTGGGGGGTGGGGTGGGGTGGTAGTGGTGGTGGTGTGGGGTGGGGGAGATAGTGTATTGATTATCCAGACACACAACACCCTCAGGCCTTGTCTCGCTACACTACCTCTCTTACTCTACACTACACTACACACTAATACACACTACACTGCACACTAATGCACATTGCACTACACCACACACCGGTACTACCCTAATACTCACTACACAACACACTGCTTTACTACACAGAACACTTCACTATTTTAATACGTTACAGTACACCTAACCTGTCTGTCTGCTCTAGGTCTGCTGCTCACTCTGCTTTACACTACACTACACACTGCTTTAATACACCACTACATTATCATATACACCACTTTGAGGCCATTTGTCTGAGTACACTACACCACATTAATACACAGCAGTACATTATACACTTCAGCCATTGTTACAGTACACCTAACACTACACTGCAACACATTTACACGCCACACTCCATCTACACTAATATGCTACACCCTCACACCATTGTACCAGTACTACACACCACCACACAACACACTCACCATCTGTCCACCCCACAACACATCATTATCACCACACTATATCACAAACACCACCATCCCTGCACACCACACCACACCACAGCATTTCACCACACCACACCACCTCTCCACCACACCACATTATTTCACCACACCACACTATCTCCACCATACCACAAACTCCATCATCTCTATTCTCTACTCCACACCACGCCTCAAACTCCACCATACCACACCATCTCCACCACACCACACCACCACAGCAGGGTACTTCAAACGCGCGACAGTATCTCCACTCCATCAATACAGGGCTTCTGTTTCCACCACACACTGTTTGTCACCGTTACAATGCCATGCCTTTCCACCACCTCAATACTGTTTTCACTGCATGGTGTCCAGTGAAGTTATTGTAAGAAGGCTCCCTAACACCTCTTCCTTAGCGATTCATTTTGCTCACCGGTACAGTGCCATCCTTTTCCACCACCTCAATACTGTTTTCACTGCATATGGTGTACTGTGGAATTACTGAGGAATTTAGGGAGGTTATCGTAATGCCCGGATTCACGTTGGGTAAGGAGGCTCCCTAACACCTTTTCCTAAGCGATTTATTTTGCTTATTACACATTACTGTCCTCTTGTTATAAGGTACCACCACCACACCAGTCCACAACACACCATACCATACCACAACACCACACCCTCTCACCACAGCATACCACACCACCATACCATACCAACACCACTCCCTCTCTTCGAAACTCCCAACCCACCCACCACCATGGTAGACTAGATGCATGCCACACATACCTTAACACACACACACACACACACACACACACACACACACACACACACACACACACAGATATGGTAGCTGCAAGACTGAACTGAGAAGAACGTCAAACATATCACAGTACCTCACCACACCACACCACACCACACCACACCACACCAGTCCTTGTCATAGATAGTGTTAGAAATAAAATATACCCGACCCTCCTACCAGGCAAACCACCATCCACCGTTCAATATAATACCAGACAACGACCCTACTGAGAATATACCCTGATATACCACACAGAATATACCAGGTGATCTCGAGGAATGTATAAGATGTGTGGGTGGTATATTGGTATATTGATAGAGGAATTTATGGGATGGTTTGTCAATACACACACACACACACACACACACACACACACACACACACACACACACAGGCTATGAGCAAATGTACACCATAACATTTAAATACGTACATAAAATGGTACACATTGATAAGCATACACATACACAGATATACACTGTCACTATCAAACGTACACACATTACATACACTTGTTTCTCTCTCTCTCTCGTCTAGTAAAAAATTGTGTAATATTTCATTATTAAAGTGAACTGAATTGTTTGGATGACCTTTTTCCTGGCCTGAAGCCAAGAATGGATGGCCTGGGAGAGAGAGAGAGAGAGAGAGAGAGAATATAGTGAGCCTGCGTTTGATGATGATGATGATGATGATGAAGGTTGTTATTGTGATGATGGTGATGATGATGATGAAGGTTGTTATTGTGATGATGGTGATGATGATGATGAAGGTTGTTATTGTGATGATGGTGATGATGATGATGAAGGTTGTTATTGTGATGAGTGATAAAAGTAAGAAACTGGTAGTAATAAATTTAAGAGAAAAGAGAGAGAGAGAGAGAGAGAGAGAGAGAGAGAGAGAGAGAGAGAGAGAGGCCTTCCAGTCATCCATCACGCGACCAATATATCAAACATTGATTATCTTTTAAGCACCAAGGGGGACGGTCCTGTCTGTACTCTTCTTTTCTGCACACACACACACACACACACACACACACACACACACACACACACACACACACACACACACACACACACACACACACACACACACACACACACACACACACACACACACACACGGTCCTGTCTACATTTTCTTACACACACACACACACACACACACACACACACACACTAGCCCATTACATAGTTGCTTCGTCCCTAAGGAGAAAATCACACAGGTAATCCCCCCAGGGTTTAATTTCACCTGCTTACCTGCCTGAAAGACCTTTACCTTTATCTTTAAAGGAGGTCAGAATTCTCTCTCTCTCTCTCTCTCTCTCTCTCTCTCTCTCTCTCATCGAAATCACATATAAATTCGTAACACAAACCTAAATAAATAAATCGCTAAGGAACAGACGCCACGGGAGCCTTCTAGTGCCACGAGTATACGGGCCAAGGGTACAATAGGAGAAGAGGAAAATAGAGAATGCGAGACGTGTAAGAAACACACACACACACACACACACACACACACACACACACACACACACACACACACACACACACACACAGACGGTCCAAGATCTTCGTCCATTTGCAGCTTATTATACGTATCTGAGTGGCATAAGAACGCAATGCTACAGCTCTACATCCATTCCAAAGCACTTCTTCGTGACTAGCATCATTCTTATAGCACAGAGGCAGAACAAGACACCACTACGGCTCTACATCCTTTCCATAGCACTTCTTCGTGACTAACATTATAATCTAGTGTTAATTTCTAGTTACGAATCAGCATTGAAGGTGGAGAGAGAGAATTTTAGACCAAGTTAGAGAAGAGAAAATAACAGATGATGGTTGTCTCGCCCGTGGTTGAATGGTGGTGGTTGCAATGGTGGTGGTGGTAGTTGAGGTAGTTGTTATTGGTGGTGGTGGTGGTAGTTGTTGTAGGGGGACGCTGGTGGTGGTAGTGGTAGTTGTTATTGTTGTTGCTGGTGGTGGTCTGTATTTCCTATGGTATCCGTGATGTGATGGAAAGCGTCGGGAGAAATACATTGAGATGGTTTGGCCATGTGGAGAGGATGGAGTGAGAGACTAACCAGGAGAGTGTCAGTGAGGTGGAGGGGGTGACCGAGGATGAGATGCAGGGATGAAGTAGAGAGGTATGGGAGAGGGAGGTGTAAGTTGGAGTGAGGGCAATGAAATGGCAGGAGACAGGGCAACATGGAGGCTGTTTCTGGCCACCTCATACGAGATTAAGGATAGATAGATAATAATACCTGTGATGAAAGTAACTTCGTATTTATCTTCATTACTGAGGATATTGTGGTGTTCACGTAGGCTTTGTGTGTACTGGGTTTTATAAAGGCTGGGAGACCGTTGTTCAGTAATACATATGGTAATGATGTTTTGCTGCTGGTGGGGAGAGTGAGTGAGTGAGTGAGTGAGTGAGTGTGTGTGTGTGTGTGTGTGTGTGTGTGTGTGTGTGTGTGTGTGTGTGTGTGTGTGAGAGAGAGAGAGAGAGAGAGAGAAGGGGGGTAATTATCACTCGTTTACAGTGGTAGGACTTGTTATTTAGCGATTTAATATAGTTATTACACCTTAATGGCGGGGGACAGGGCGACATGGAGGGGATTTGTTTGTGGTTACCCCTTAAGGGATTAAGGCGTCTGGCAGTAGACAGAGGGACACCTAAACATTCGCACATTATTATTTTTTTTTATGTAACATACAAGAGGATGTTGAGGTGTAATAAGCAGAGTAAATCGCCTAGGAAAAAGTGTTCACGGAATTGCCAGTCACAGAGTACGACCCCTTATGGTAATGGTTGTTGTGATGATAGTAATGGTTGTTGTGGTAGTGATGTAGGGGTAATGTGGTGATGGTAATGATGTCTGCAGGTGAGGCAGTGATGGGTATGGCATTGTTGTTTGTGTGTGAGGAGAGAGAGAGAGAGAGAGAGAATGGAGGCTTAGAACTTAATACGAACAGATGGTTAAATAGATTGATAGATGAGAGAGAGAGAGAGAGAGAGAGAGAGAGAGAACCACAGGCGAACTGATGGAAGCTGGAAATAGCGTGACTGTTTTAGTGTATTTTTCATTACCTACCTTCCCTCACCACCATTCTCACACACACACACACACACACACACACACACACACACACACACACACACACACACACACACACACACACACACACACACACACACACACACACACACACACACACACACACACACACACACACACACACACACACACACACACACACACCTTTCCTTGAACTAGCTATGTAGGTTGGCAATGTATATATATGAGAAAGACATTTTGTGGTCTTAGGCTATTATTCTGAAGAGAGAGAGAGAGAGAGAGAGAGAGAGAGCCACTGTCCTGTCATATGGGCACCACCACAAGAGGAGTTAAGGAGTTAAGGGACGCTTGTATAACCGGGCAGATCCACCGGTCAGTTCTATCAGTGCCTCCACGTGAAGGCGTCTCCAACACCACCAGAATAACAAGAGCTAATAAGTGAGATTTGTTCAGGTCATCGTTTTTCATGCACAGCCCAGACATGTGTAGTTGACAAAGCATAGGAAATAATGATTAGGATGGCTTGGCTTCACACATGTCTACAGGATGGCTTACTCTCACACGTGTCTACATCGTGAATAAGACCCAAACACTTTTTCCTAGGCGATTTATTTGTTTATTACACCTTATTGCCCTCTTGTTTGTTCAACCCTGACACGTGTGGTTGACTCAGCATAGAGAAGAGTGATCAGAACGGCTTAATCTCATACGTGTCTGCCTCGTGAGTAACACCGACCTAACACTTTTTCCTAGGCGGTTTATTTTGTTTATTACACCGTGTTGTCTTCGTAACATGCATAAAGAATTGTGATCAGGATAGCTTAGTCTTACACATACCTTCATCTTGAATAACACCGCCCTAACACCTTTTCCTAAGCGATTTACTTTGTTTATTATACCTTACTGTTCTCTTAAACATGCATAAAGAATAGTAATATGGATGGGTTAATCTCACACGTGTTTACCTCGTGAATAACACCGCCCTGACATCTTCTCCTAAGCGATTTATTTTGTTTATTTTACCTTATTGTCCTCTGACATGCATAAAGAATAATGATATGGATGGGTTAATCTCACACTTCTTTACCCTGTGAATAACACCGCCGTAACACCTTTTCCTAAGCGATCTACTTTGTTTATTACAGTGTGTTGTCGTCTTGTGTGTGGCATAAATCCTTCCACCATCGCCGTACAGTTACTGACCTACCCACACAGTTATATCTCCTTGAAAAAGCCATGTTCTTAGCGATGTATATCATGTGGAAAAAACATTTATATGGTGGATGTGTGCATGTGAGTCTGGTGGAGTGGATGAGAGAGAGAGAGAGAGAGAGAGAGAGATCTAGCCTACATGATTACTTAGGGTTCCAAGACTGTAAATGAACTATTGACTGCATCTCCCTCCCCCTCTTAGTGTTTCTAATCACTAATATGCCTCTAATTTATTCCTCAATTTTTTTCCCAGCCTCCTCTCCCCCTCTCTCTCCTCCCTTATCCCTAGTCACCCTCATCCCTAGTCACCCTCATCCCTAGTCACCCTCATCCCTACTCACCCTCATCCCTACTCACCCTCATCCCTACTCACCCTCATCCCTACTCACCCTCATCCACTTTAATCCCTCACACCCTTTCTACCCTCTCCCCCCTCATCCCTTTCTAACCTCCTCCCTCACCCCTAGTCACCCTCACCCCTCTCCTCCCCCCACCATCACCTCCTTTACCTCCCCTCCCCTACTTACCTACTTGTTATTCTGCTCACCTGTCGACTACCCCTCCTCCTCCAGTTTCATCCCCTCTCTTCCCTCCCCCTCCAATTTCGTCTCTCTTCCCTCCCCCTCCAGTTTCTCCCTCCCCTTCCCCCTCTCCCCTCCAGTCTGGCCTCTCCCCTTCCCTCCTCTCCTCTCTTTCCTCCTCATTCAAGTTTTACGATTCCCCTTACTTACACTCTTGTTTTCCCTTCACTCCCTCCCTTTCTCCAATTCCTTTTTTCCCTCCTGGTTTCTCTCACTGTTGCCCTTCTTTCAATCCCCTGTTTCTCTCTCCTATCTTTCCCCTTCCTCCCCTTCTCCCCTCCTCCATTCTCAGCTTACTTCTCCTTTGCCTTCCCCTCCTTTCTTTCCTCCTCTTTCCAGTCGCACACTTTCCCCTCTTTTCCTTCCTTCTCTCATTTCCTCACTTTCCTCTTCGTGCTTCCCATCTCTTTCCAGTCTTAGAGTATCTAGTTCCGCCCTGTCCCCTCCTTGTCTCTCCCTCACTCTTTCCTCCTCTCCTCTCCCTCCTTCCCTCCCTCCCACTCTCTTACCTCTCTCTTTCTCCTCCTCTCCTCCCCGCCCCCCTCCCAGATTCCCTCTTTCCAGTCCACTCCAGTTTTCCCCTCCCCCTCCTCCTCTTCCACTTCTCCCTACCCCCTCCCTTCCCCCTCCTCTTCCAAGACTTCCCCTCCTTAATCTTCCTCCTCCTCT